>NC_134813.1:43210491-43217991 GCF_046742065.1 Oratosquilla oratoria | reverse complement strand
CTGACCAACACATAAGGCTCAATCTGGCGGAAAGATCTTGGTGACCATTTGGGTTACTAATCTATCACATTTAAAATAACCATAGCTTAAATTTATATTTTTATCAAACGTGCCTGATATCAAGCAGGTCCTATTATATTTCTTTCTTGTAGGCTTTTTCCTTTGGCTAAAATTGTTGCCTTAGACCAATCAAAATGATGGTTGTATAATGATTTATATTGAAATAACGCATTATTTTCCTGGGCAGATCTCACACTATATTTATGTTGGGAAATCCTTGTTTCCAAGTTTTTCCCAGTTTGTCCAATATAAAATTTGTTACAATCTTGGCAAGGAATTTTATAGACCACACCTTTGTTGTTAGGAGGGCTGTTCTTAATTAAAGTTTTCTTAATGGTGTGGTCATATCTAAAAGCTACTTTGATATCCAATTTTTTGAGTAGGTTGACAATACTAAGAAAATTGTCATGAAAAGGAAGAACAAGTGTATTAAGTTGTTTATGGTTTCCTTGTTCTTGATTGCAAGTTTTGTAAAAGCGTTTCTTGGCGGTCTTGTGACATTGATTAAGAATATGAGTGGGATATTTTAACTTTTCCCCGATATTCCGGATAGTTCTAATTTCGTCATAAGTAAATTCAGGATCTGAAATCCTGTAAGCTCTCAAGTCCATGGAAATAAAAACTGATCTTTTTACATTGATATGGTGATTGGAATAAAAATGAACATAGAGAAGAATATTGGTAGGTTTTCTATAGACTTTTGTTTTCAGAGTACCATTATCTCTAATTATTTCAACATCTAAAAAGGGCAAACTGTTGCTATTTTCTGTTTCAAGAGTGAAGTTAATGGAGGGTACCTTATTAATCTAAATCCACTGGTACACACACACACACACACACACACACACACACACACACACACACACACACACACACACACACACACACACACACACACACACACACACACACACACACACACACACACACACACACACACACACACACACACACACACACACACACATACACACGTCGGTAGAAGTGACAACGAAGTTTGGTCTCCAGAGAAAACTACAGATTTCGAGGATAACAACGACAAGGAAGTACCTGTGTTGTATTAATAGGGAAGGGAGGAAACTCGTGGTGTAGTGGGAAGGTGAAGAAAAAGGAGAAGGGGAGGGATTACTGAGGAAAATGGAAGGAAATGAGGAAGGGGACAAATGGGCCCAGGATCTTAGGAGAGGCGTAAACAAACGGGGGACAGAATATACAGACGAACAACAAGGAAGCAAATGTGTGAAGAGCAGAAATATAGATAATAGCAGCTCAATGGAAAGAGATGATAACTGCTTTTATGGGTTTAAAGAGGGAGGAGGGGACAACCCCCCCCCCTACTAGTAAATCTAGAGGAGAAACTAAAAAAAATGAACGAAGAATGGAAGATTAGGTTTGACCAATTAACCCTAGTTGCCGAGAAAGTTGATAAACTGGAAGAACTAAGAAAAGAGAATCAAAATCTAACTAAACAAGTAGAAGAATTAAAAAGACAGTTAAGAGAAGTAAAGGAAGAGAATGAGGAACTAAAGAGGAATAATAAAGAAAATAAAGAGTCCATAACAAAAGAAGTAAGTGGTTAGAAAAAGGTTCAGGAGAATAACAAAATTGAATTTAGAGATATAGTGAAACAACTGATAAAGGAACAAACTGAAGGCACAGTTATTAAAGTGATGAGAGAGAAGGAGAATATAGTAAGAGACTTAGCAGATAAAAAGAAACGTATAATTATATTAGGGATGGAAGAGAAGTATAATCTAAATAGGATTACAATAATAAAGGAGGAAAAGGAAAAAGTAAATAGTACATTAGAAGTAGTTCAAGAAGATGAACCAGAAATAGGGAAGCAAATAGAAAAAAAATTATAGTCTCGGGAAATACAATGCTTATAAGACCAGACCAATTAAGGTTAAATTCAGGTCACAAACGACAGCAGAGAATACCCTAGCAAAAACAGGGAAACTAGCAGACATTGAGCAATTGAAACAGGTATGGATAAAATGAAAAATGAATAAAGAGGATTGAGAGGATGAGAAAGCAAAAAGACTAGAAGCTAAGAAAAAAAAAACGAGAAAAGAACAGACAGAAAAAGAGGAATTCTATTGGAGAGAAGTCAATATGAAAGTGAGGAAATAGTTCATAGCAGAGAAAAACGGGAGGGAAATAGAAAGCACAATGAAAGTAGCGGAAAATTAAAAGTAGCTTACACAAATATAGATGGATTGATAACAGGCTTGAACGAACTGAATGAAAAAGAACCGGACACAATGGGAATTATAGAGACAAAATTGAAAGGTCCACTACCACCCAACAGTGTAGGATATGGTGTATACAATTATTGGATTAGAAATAGAGAGGTAAAACAAAGGGGTGGAGTTATGTTCCTGACTATGAAGGATATAAATGTGAGGAATATCACATATGGAAAGAATAGTGTAGAGATGATTACGATGGACGTGGAGGACAAGGATAAGAAGAGCATGAAGTTTGTAATAAATTATGTTCCTCCTAAAACGGCTTCGTGGGAAGAGAGAGAACACAAAAATATGTTAAAAGACACCAGGATATCACTAAGTAAGATAATGGAAGATGGAGGACGAATAATCATAATGGGTGATTTTAATTGTAAAGCAATCGGCTGGGAAGAGATGACAGTGAAGGGTGGAGATGACCTATGGGGAAATGTATTACTTGATATGATTATTGAACATACAATGACGCAATGGATACAAGAGAATACTAGGTATAGAAATGAGGAAGAACCATCGAGGCTGGACCTAATAATCACATCAGAACCCGTTATAAAGGACAATATCGAATATAAAACACCAATAAGTAAAAGTGACCACATATTGGTTGAACTGGAACTAAATGAGGGAAAATACATGAAAAAACGAACAATATAGAAGGGGAAGATTTATGTATGAAAAAACAAACTTTGACAAAATGAAAGAATTCTTTCAAAGAGCTGACTGGGAAAGAATAAACAAGGAGGAAACAGTAGAAGAGAAATGGAGTATTTTGACAAAATTTTATAAAGAAGGAATGGAAAAGTATGTGCCAAGACAAATGCAAGAAAAAATATATGTAAAGTGCTGGTACAACAAAAGATGTAGGGAGTTGAAAGACAAAAGGGATAAAGCTTGGATAAAATGAAAAAAGAAGACAAAAAACCTGAAAAATGGAAAATATATACTAGTTATAGAAATGAATATGTACAAGTGCGCAGAGAAGAAAAGATAAAATATGAAAAAGATGTCATAGAAAAATGTAGAGATCAACCAAAACTATTTTGCAGATTTGTAAACAACAAACTGAAAAACAAACAAGAATTAGAGAAACTACGACAAGGAGGAGTCGTATACACAGAGGATATAGAAATGGCAGAAATTATGAATAAGCATTTTAAATCGGTGTTTTCAAGGGAGAACATACAACCTAGAGATATCGAATGGGAGGAAAGAGTTCCCCCTATGAGAGAGATACAAATATCAAGAAATGAAATAATGAAACGCTTGAGTAATCTCAATGTCAGAAAATCGCATGGACCGGATGAAATGGCAAATTGGATTTTGAAAGAATGCAGGAATGAACTAACAGACAAAATACATAGCCTAATAAACAGTTCCTTGAAAGAGGGAAAAGTTCCAGAAGATTGAAAAAGAGCAAATATAGTACATATATATAAAGGGGGAAACAAGGAAGACCCTACTAACTATAGACTGGTCTCTCTTACAAGTACGATAGCTAAAATCTGTGAAAGAATGATCAAAACTAGATGGGTAAGGCATTTGGAAAAAAAAAAAAACGTACTAAATCCAAGACAATTTGGATTTAGACAAGGACGATCATGCGTCACAAACTTAATGTGTTTCTATTCAAGGCTAATAGATGTAATACAAGAAAGAGATGGATGGGCTGATTGTGCATTTCTAGACCTGAAAAAAGCTTTTGATAAGGTGCCACATAAGAAGTTATTTAAGAAATTAGAAACTGCAGGAGGAATACAGGACAAACTGCTGAAGTGGATGGGAGACTTGTTGCATGAAAAAAAAAATGAGAGTGGTGATAAAAGACAAACACTCTAATTGGGATGAAGTGATAAGTGGTGTTCCACAAGGAACAGTTCTGGCCCCAATAATGTTTGCTATATATATTAATGATATGGATGAAGGAATTGAAAGTTATATGAGCTTCTTTGCGGATGATGCAAATTTGTTGAAAAAAGTGAACAATGAAGAAGATTGTGAGTCACTACAGAGTGATCTCAATAAAGTATGGGAATGTAGTAGGAAATGGGAGATGGAATTCAATATCAAGAAGTGTATTATAATGGAATTTGGAAGAAGCAAAAAAGAATAGTGAGATCATATAAATTGGGAGAAGAAATAAAAAAAGTTGAAAATAAGGACCTGGGAGTCATTAGTATGAATAATGTGTCCCCTGAGAAGCATATAAGAATTTTTTTTAGAGAAATTTATAATTTAATAAGAACAATCAAAGTGGCATTTACATACCTGGACGAAGAAATGGTTAAGAAAATACTAGTTACTTTGATAAGACCAAAATTGGAATATGCAGCGACGATGTTGTCACCAAGTACAAAAAATGTATAACAAAACTTGAATACAAAGGGCATTTACAAAATTAGCACCACCACTCTCAGAACTATCATATTAAGAGAGACTACTTAAACTCGAACTACAGACATTAGAACAAAGAAGAGAGAGAGGAGACTTGATAACTATTTATAGAATCATGAAAGGCATAGAAACTATTGATAGAGAGGATCTAATAAAATGGGATAGTAGAAATACAAGAGGACACGGAAAGAAAATCAAGAAAGACAGTTATAGAAGGGACCTGAAAAAGAACAGCTTTCCCCACAGAGTAATAGACATCTGGAACAAGTTGGACGAAAAAGTGGTGTGTGCAAAAACAATTCATGAATTTAAAAACAGTTTAGATAAAATGAGATATGAAGACGGGACACCACGAGCATAGCTCCCCTTCCCGTAAAATACAACTAGGTAAACACACACACACACACACACACACACACACACACACACACACACACACACACACACACACACACACACACACACACACACACACACACACACACACACACACACACACACACACACACACACACACACACACACACACACACACACACACACACACACACACACACACACACACACACACACACACACACACACACACACACCGACTCGGTGGCATAGTTGGTAGAGCGCTGAACTGGGAGGCAGGATTGCTCCCAGCATCCAGTTCGAATCCTGCCCAGGGCCGAAATTATTTCGGTATCGCTGTGCCTCGAGTCGTTACTCTGACTCTCGTGGGCGGGGAGTTGGGTGTGTGTGTGTGTGTGTGCAAGGTCATAGCATTACCCATAGGTCGGACCTACGAGCTCTGAGCTCTCTTCCAGGAAGGAAATAGCTGTCGATCACGAGTCCAACACGTGATCCAAAAGACCAAGTGAATACACACACACACACACACACACACACACACACACACACACACACACACACACACATATATATATATATATATATATATATATATATATATATATATATATATATATATATATGTATATACACACATATATATACACATTCAAATTTGTTTCACTAGCAGATGTGACAAAACGTTTTTGACTGACAACTAATCTACTAATACTACTTTTTCGAAACCCAAAATATAATGACATGAACGAGCGTAATTTACATCCGATGGCTATGAATTCTTATCAAAAAAAAATCTTTTTGTAACATATTTATTTGGGGAAAGTCATATACCACGTGTAGTCGACATTTGAGAGTGGATGAGAAATAACACTGTCCTAGAGCATGTACACCGTAATTTGGCGAGGGACTTGAGAAAGGTGAAAAATTTATTTACCAGATTGCTATGAAATTTCTCTATTTTTTTTAATAGAAATAAACATGTCAATAAATCGCTATGTGTGTTTTTTCATTCCATTTACTATTTTCAGTGTTCGGTTATTTTGACATTCATAAAGAAATATTTTTACCGTACTGTTATAACAGCTAACCGTATAAATTCCATTCTCATTGTACAATAATTTTAGAACTGTCTGTTACTTCCACCATAAATCGATTACAAATCTTAATATGGTCAGACAGCCCAAGGGAATTTCGCCCTGCAGTAATTAACCCAGTAACTTGAACTCCCTGGCTCGGTCAGAATGATGTTTGTTTAATTTTAGCCATAAATGTAGACATCATTGCCGCTATCGAGTTTTATAGCAAAATATTTTCCGGAAATATAAACAATACACCATATTCTCCCGCCAACACCATACGTTCGTAGGTATGTTGGATTTCTCGATTAAATAGATATTTTGGAGATCCCAGCCAATATCTAGTAATACCTATCCTAACCTAACGCAATATGATCAACGAGATACCCTGGCATTTTTCCACCGTCTGTAAATGGAAAGTTGCAAATACAATGCCACACGTACTATACAGTAGTTACAGTGAAAATAGTCACCCGATTTATAAATATCAACATAAGATGAACAGTAATAGAATCTTTATTTGGTAAATCTATAGTTTACAAGTACTAGATACTAGAAAATTAGAAAATACTAGATACTAGAAAATTAATTTAGTCACCCCTGCACTTCCCTGGTGTTATGTAGAAAACGTAACACCTCACGAACAGACAGACATCAACAATATAATAATCATGCAATAATTACAATAAAAAGGAACAAGGAAGGTGGAAGGGAAATGAAATAAAGCATGAAAGAAAAAAATCAGGTAGAATGGCATGAGGTATGTCGTAACAGACACGAAAGATTTGTTTATGAATGGGAAAATGCATCTGAAATTGAAGATTGCTTAAAGTGGAAAAAAAGCGACAGTTGAAAATAGACTCCTTTGATAAGATTAGGCTGATATTGCCCCCAAACTCTCTTGACCTAGTGCTCAGTAAACAGCATAAGTGTTAATTAGTCAAAATATCAATGAATTTAGTGACACCCTTACGGGCCAGAGTTACGCACCGTTATCTTTTTACTGGGCATTGTTCACAAATAAACAAAATACCAAAATAAGACAAATGAATGAATAAATGGAGAGATAAACAAATAGATAATTGAATAACTAAATGAATAATTAACTAAATGAATGCTGGTTACTTCTACTGTTCGGAGTAATATTGGTGTTCTTGTTATATTTTTCCTTTTGTTTATGATTCCACTTTTCCATCTGATAATGTCACCGGAAGTAGAAGTTCTGGTTAGCTAAGATGGACCACTGTCTAAAGCGGGCCCTACACGATCAATATTATTGCGCAATATTCCGTATTGCACAATGTTATTGACGGTGTAGGGATGGTATTGAAGAGGCATACGTCTTTGGCATGTCCATTTGATGTCTT
>NC_134813.1:43182991-43207991 GCF_046742065.1 Oratosquilla oratoria | reverse complement strand
GAGTTGGTCATCACAACGTGCAATTATTTTATTTTGTTCTGTCTTATTTATTTGTACATTCATTCATTCGTTTACTTGCTTATCCATCTATTCATTTATTTACTTATTTATTTATTTATCTATTTATTTATTTACGTATTCAGTTATTCATTTAGTTATTTATCTATTCATATATTTACTTGTTTATTTAGTTACTCAATTATTTATGTATTCGTTTGTTTTCTGTCTGCTACCGTATTTTTTTTTCGTGGTTTGCGGGGCCGGTTCTCCCTTGGACTGCAACTTGTCGATATTCCGGAACTGTTCATACTACATGAACGCAGGAGAGACGGTGACGGTATGCCACTCTGGCTGTGACGACACCCGGAGGAAGCTGATGTATCACAGCATGTCTTTCCTAACCTCTGCTTCCCGTCGAGGGTTCAGGCAGCCACGCCACGACGGACCTCGTCCGTCAGCCGAGGCAAGCAGCCTCAACCCCTTTCCCACCCACCGTGGTGCCCAGTCACAGCAGTAGCCTCCTCAGTAAACATCTTAAATTCACTGGCACGGGCGGGGCTCGATCTGCCAACCCCGTAATTACGCGGCCAGCGCAATATCACTCTACTAGCCAGTAGGCTGTTACCTTAATGTTGGCAACATTTCGGTAGAATTCACCCATTCATATGATACGGCTGATGAGGCAACACCTCCCACGGCAGCGGGGCTGATGTCTCATTGTCGTAAGTTCCTGTTTAACCTTGTACAGGAGTAGGGATCTGTTCAAGCCCAACACATATGCTCAGTTGAGACCTACAATCCGTGGGGGAACGGTGAGGGAAAGGTAAACATTGTGACACGATCGCATGGGGAGACAGGCCCATCAAGCCGGCGGGGGGTGGTGGAGGCTGGGACAAATTGCTCAAGAAAGGCAAGACACCTTCGATGGACCCACATGTCGCCCTCTGGCCAAAGGATGCGTGAGATAACGGCACGGTATCCCAACGGACATTCTAAAAGGAAATGGACAACGATCAGAGCGGCAACCTGGGACGTTCTCTCTCTTAGAGAGAAGGAAGAGGAAGTCATAGTGGTGAATATTCTCAGGATGTGCGAGACAAGAGCCAGAGACGTCCGCGAGCGCACATAGCACGGTGACTACATGTTAATATATAGTTGTAAAGAGGATGGCAGGCACGGTATAGCAGGTACGGTGTGGCAGAAAATCAGAATGAGTGGATAGCATAGGAGAGGAAGAAAGTTGATCAGCATATCCTTGAGATTTACGAATTACATTAGTCGTATACAGGTTTACATATTTCAGACTGGGAGGACAGTTGAAAAAAGGAAAGGTTGTATGGGGAACTGCAAGAGGTGGTAGATGAAGCAAAGCGTAAAGTAAACTTGATAATGATGGGTGGCTGGAGTAGATACACGAGAAGGGAGAGAGGTACTCATGGAGTTGCGCACATTTGGGGTTGGAGACAGAAAAGATAATGGTAGGATTATATCGGATTGCTGTTTACTGAGTGAAGCTGTCATTATGAACACCTTCTATAAACGTAAGGAATCACACAGATGTACCTGGCATGGTTGGAACCGGGGGAAGATAAAATAAAAAAAAACTATGATAAACTTGTCTATTGTAAACAATAAAAAAAAGTCTAAGCCATACCGTCTGTATCAACAAGCTCAGATCACCCGGTTTTGGTTCCTAAGCTCAATATAAAAAAGGTAGAATGAGGGTCGAGTTAGAATATAAAGAAAACATGATAAGAGCTTCAATATGTATATATATGAACATTATATATATATATATATATATATATATACATATATATATATATGTATATATATATATATATATGTATGCGTTGTTGAAGTCAACAGCTGCGATAGCATTATTATGTTTGTAGAAATGCTTTTCTAAGTTGCGCACCAACGTGCGGTCGTCTGGAAGCAGGTTCTTAAGGAGATTGCTGAAGTCCATGGTGTATATCTCTCGAGACGTCTTTCGGCCTATCGCAGCTGTTGACTTCAACAACGCATGCATCATAAATGGCCTCCTTCCAAAATATATATATATATATATATATATATATATATATATATATATATATATGTATATATACGGTATACACACACACACACACGCACGCGCACACACACACACATACACACACACACACACACACACACACACACACACACACACACACACACACACACACACACACACACACACACACACACACACACATATATATATATATTTATATATATATATTTATATAGAGACATATATATATATATATATATATATATATATATATACATATATATATGTATATATATATACACACACAAACATTCGTCGAATGGACAGCGAAGATTAGAGTTCTGAAGAAAAAGTGAAATTTTCGTGGATCTCAACGTCAAGGAAGTACCTTATTGTATTTACAGAGAAAGGGAAAGCTCGTGCTGTAGTGGGAAGGTGAGGAAAAAGGAGAAGGGGAGGGATTACTGAGGGAAATGGAAGGAAATGAGGAACGGGAGGACTTGGTCCAGGAGGCCAGGCGTCTTGTAAAAAAGCGAAGGACCGATGATTTTGGTGATGACGGGATTAACAAAAATGTAAAGACTAGAAATATAGATAAGAGCAGCACAATGGAAGGTGAGGATAATAATTTCCAGGGATTCAATGAGGGGGGGGGGTACCAACCTCCCCCAATTAGCAAGACTAGAGGAAAAACTTGAGAAAATGACAGAACATTGGGAGAGTAGGTTCGGTAAAATGGCAGAGATTGCGCAGAGTTGACAAATTGGAAGAATTAGAGAAGGTGAACAAAAACCTAACCAAAGAAATAGAAGAATTAAAAAGACAGTTAAAAAAAGTAAAAGATGAGAATGAGGAATTAAAGAAGAACAAAGAGAATAAAGAGTCCATAGCAAAAGAAGCACAGGGTTGGAAAAAAAACCCCAAGAGAACAGTAAAGTTGTATTTACTGACATAATAAAAGAGCAAATGAAAGAACAATCTGAAGACTCAGTTATTAAAGTGATGAGACAGAAGGAGAATATAGTAAGAGACTTAGCAGATAAAAAGAAACGTATAATCATATTAGGAATGGAAGAGAAATATAACCTTAATAGAACCACAGGAATCAAAGAGGAAAAAGAAAAAGTAAGCAGTTTACTAGAATTAGTTCAGGAAGATGAACCTGAAATCATGAAACAAATTGAAGAGATGTATAGACTCGTGAAATATAGTACAGATAAGACCAGACCAATTAAGATTAAATTCAGGTCACAAACGACAGCAGAGAACATCTTAGCAAAAACAGGGAAACTAGCAGCAAGTGAACAATATAAAAAGGTATGGATAAAAAGAGAAATGAATAGAGAGGAAAGAGAGGAGGAAAAAATGAAAAGACAAGAAGCTAAAAAAAAAAAAAAAAAACGAGAACAGAACAGAGACAGAAAAAGAGAAATTCTATTGGAGAGTAGTGAATATGAAAGTGAGGAGATGGACCATACCAGAGAAAAACAAAAGGGAAACAGAAAATACAATGGAAGTAAATTTATAAAAAAGGAGTGGAAAAATATGTTCCAAGACAAAAACAAGAAAAAGAATATGTAAAGTGCTGGTACAACAAAAGTTGTAGAGTGTTAAAAGACAAAAGACATAAAGCCTGGACCAAATGGAAGAAAGACAAAAGACCTGAAAAATGGAAAATATATACTTGTTATAGAAATGAATATAGCCAAGTGTGCAGAGAGAAAAAGAGAAACTATGAAAAAGATGTCATTGAAAAATGTAAAAACCAACCAAAACTATTTTACAGATTTGTAAACAACAAACTGAAAAACAAACATGAATTAGAGAAATTAAGACAAGGAGGAGTTGAATACACAGAGGAAATAGAAATGGCAGAAATTATGAACAAGCATTTTAAATCAGTGTTTACAAGGGAGAACATACAACCTGGAGAGATCGAATGGGAAGAGAAAGTCCCCCCTATGAAAGAAATAGAAGTAACAAAGAATGAAATAATGAACCATTTGAGTAATCTTGATGTCAGTAAATCGCATGGATCAGATGAAATAGCAAACTGGATTTTGAAAGAATGCAGGAATGAACTGGCAGACAAAATATATAGTATGATAAACAGTTCCTTAAAAGAAGGAAAAGTTCCAGAAGATTGGAAAAAAAGCAAATATAGTACCTATACATAAAGGGGGAAATAAAGAAGACCCTATCAGCCATAGACCAGTCTTTCTAACAAGTACAATAGCAAAAACTTGTGAAAGAATTGTCAAAAGTAGATGGGTAAAGTATTTGGAAAAAACAACGTGCTAAATCCAAGGCAATTTGGATTCAGACAAGGACGATCATGCGTCACCAATTTGATATGTTTCTATTCAAGGCTAATGGATATAATACAAGAAAGAGATGGATGGGCTGATTGTGCATTTCTAGACCTAAAAAAAGCTTTTGACAAAGTACCACATAAGAAGTTGCTTGATAAATTAGAAACTGAAGGAGGAATACAGGGCAAACTGCTTAAATGGATGGAAGACTTTTTGCAAGAAAGAAAAATGAGAGTAGTGATAAGAGACAAACACTCAAAATGGGATGAAGTAATAAGTGGTGTTCCACAAGGAACAGTTCTGGCCCAAATAATGTTTGTTATATATATTAATGATATGGATGAAAAAAATTGAAAGTTATATGAGCTTCTTTGCAGATGATGCAAAACTATTAAAAAGGTAAACACGGAAGAAGATTGTGAGTCACAACAGAGTGATCTCAATAAGGTATGGGAATGGAGTAGGAAGTGTGAGATGGAGTTCAATACTAAAAAGTGTAGTATAATGGAATTTGGAAAAAGCAAAAAAAGAATAATAGGATCATATAAGCTGGGAGAAGAAGGAATAAAAATTTTGAAAATGAGAAGGACCTGGGAGTCATTATTATGAATAATATGTCACCTGAGAAACATATAAATAAGATTTTTGGAGAAACTTATAATTTAGTAAGAACAATCAAAATGGCATTTGCATACCTGGATGAACAAATGGTGAAGAAAATACTAATCACTTTGATAAGACCAAGATTAGAATTTGCAGCAACGATGTGGTCACCAAGTACAAACAAATGTATAACAAAACTTGAAAGAATACAAAGAGCAATTACAAAATTAGCACCAACACTCTCAAAACTATCATATGAAGAGAGACTAGCAAAACTTGAGCTACAGACATTAGAGCAAAGAAGAGAGAGAGGAGATTTGATGACTATTTACAGAATCATGAAAGGCATACAAATTATTAATCGAGAGGATCTAGTAAAATGGGATGATAGAAATACAAGAGGACACGGAAAGAAAATCAAGAAAGACAGCTATAGAAGAGATATGAAAAAGAACAGCTTTCCTCACAGAGCAATAGACATTTGGAACAAGTTAGATGAGAAAGTGGTGTGTGCAAAAACAATACATGAATTTAAAAATAGTTTAGATAAAATGAGATATGAAGACGGGACATCACGAGCATAGCTCCCCTTCCCGTAAAATACTAGGTAAAGACACACACACACACACACACACACACACACACACACACACACACACACACACACACACACACACACACACACACACACACACACACACACACACACACACACACACACACACCACACACACACACACACACACACACACACACACACACACATATATATATATATACATGGAAGGACACGTAGAAAGGAACAGATAAATCTCCAGTGGTACAGAAAACACTAATGCAAATATGCATCGAAACGGTGGATATAAAAAGAAAAACACGATGAACAAGAGAACGAGGTCATTAGAAGAAAAATGCAAGCTTTCTGATGATGGATGAGGACGAGGCAGCCAAGTGAAAGAGCTGCAGACAGAACCGAGAGGAAAACAAAAGAAGATATTAAAAAGAGTGCAAGAGAAAAGCATGGAGAAAGATTGGAAGGAACGAAGATGTGGATGGAACAAAAATGTCCAGCACGGTTAAAAATTACTGAAGAGGAGAACCAGAAACGATGGAAAGGGAACCATGCTAGTTGAGTGAGGAAGGAATATTTGAGAGAATGTTCTAAACGATTTTTCAACGTAGAAGAGGAGATAGAGTACAAAGAACCACCAGAGAAGAAGTACAGGGCTATGATGTCCTCTCAAACAATTTTTTTTTTATCTTTCGTGTGATCACGAGTTTTATTTTAAAGTATTTTACTCCAAGAACAAGAAGATTCAATATTCCAGACTGCTAAACAACTCTATCATATTGCAACAATTATAAGTGCCATTTTTTTTTCAAAAAAATATTTTAGCGTAATAATCTGGGTAGGGAGGGTCTTAGAACTTAGCCCACGCCGAAAGTAGATGAATGTAGGACTCGAATGCAACAAATGGGCTAGGCCTGCGATCCCATCCGGCAGATGAGCTAGGCAGGAAATCGAATGAGAGGTTAGCGGCGTAATTGGCCATGTCAGACTCCAGGTCTTCTGGTCCACGCATTTTCATATATATATATATATATATATATATATATATATATATATATATATATATATATATACATATATATATACATATATATATATATATATATATATATATATATATATATATAATACTGATGACCCACTTTCGGAGAAGAATAAGCGAAGATATAGAGATCTGTATATTTCGATCACTTACTGTGATCCTCTTCAGCAGATATGAGTTACAAAGTACAGAACAATGTGTATTTATAGTGAGACAGTGAGGTAGCAAGAGGGGACGGAGCTCAGGTCAACACGCCCGGCACGCATGGCGGAATGGGAATCCCATTCCGCCATGAACCATAATTGGGATAATAGATGCATAAAATTGCCTTTTAACAAATCAATCCATGAATTGTCTCACATGTTACCAAAGGAAAAGGTAAATTTTATCTTCCATTATCCCAATAATTTGTTCAGTAAAGTTGTCAATATACATCATAGATCCAAGAGTAATACAACTCCTGGAGTTTATAAATTACCTTGTTTAGATTGCAATGATGTATATTGGGGACAGACGGGTCGAGATCTCAATACCAGGGTTAAGGAGCACAAGAACTCTGTTAAATACGGATAGGAAAATTCCGCAGTATTTCAGCACGTCGCCAATAAAAACCACCGAATAAATTGGGACGATGCTGAAATAATTTATAAATCCAAATGTAGTTTCAGAAGAAAAATAGTAGAATCCTCCTTAATAAATAATTTCCCAAATTACAACATTTCCCATGGTCAATGGTCACCAGACTGTATTTCTTCTTTTGCCATAAATAAAATGTTACCATCAACATTAGCGGTGGACAAAAATCACCAAGGCCCATGCAACGCCGGTCACGTGACCTGAGCCACCAAGATGCGAGCATGCGTGCCGGGCGTGTTGACCTGAGCCCCGTCCCCTCTTGCTACCTCACTGTCTCACTATAAATACACATTGTTCTGTACTTTGTAACTCATATCTGCTGAAGAGGATCACAGTAAGTGATCGAAATATACAGATCTCTATATCTTCGCTTATTCTTCTCCGAAAGTGGGTCATCAGTATTATTTTACAAATGTGCTACGACATATCTTTATATATATATAAATATAAATGTATATATATATAATATATATACACACACACACATATATATATATATATGTGTGCATTTATATATACATGTATATATATATATATATATATATATATATATATATATATATATACAGCGAAAAAAAATACACGGGAGCGACGAGCGATTTCGCTCGGGAAAGTTCCAATGTCGCTCTCGCAAATCCAATAGCGGGAGCGATCCCCCACAAAAAAAATCGCTCCCGCGGCAAGATTAAACGTTTTTCATGCATTATCCATCATTTGGCAATCCCTGAATCCCATCATCAATGATGAAAGGATCAGAGCAAACACAACTTACCCGTGATCAATCATTGCATTATCAATTGATATCATAAACGCAACGCATCAATCAACTTTAATTTGTTGATGTACGTACATATGTGTACGCGGTATAGCTGCTAGAGTTCAATGGCTTACCTAGCCTAGCTTCGTATCAGCTGCATGCGCGCGTATACTAGTACATGTTGACTAGACTCTACACGACTATCGTGCTACATAATGTCGCTAGTTTTGAATTGCATGGTACCTGTATGCAGGGAAGTTCATTGGTTGCATGCAGCTAGCTGCCCAATCAACGCGCTGACTACATGTACAATGCACCATACCCAATACCACATCACCGCATGCATACGTTCACTGTACATATGCAAACTCGCTCCGACATGAGTAATGAGTTAGCCTTCCAATAGTTTGAAGGAAATCGAACCTGCAAAAACATGGCACTGGAAGTATAAAAAATGGCTCTGGTAATTTAAAAAAAAAAAAAAAAGGCTCTGGTGAAAAAAAAAATGAAAAATGGCTATGGAAAAAAAGTATTTCCCCCCTGTATATATATATAATATATATATATATATATATATATATATATATGTATATACTGTATATATATATATACATATGCATATATACATATATATACATATATATATATATATATATATATATATATATATATATACACATACATACATACGTATACCAAAGACTTTTTCTCCCTTACAAGGGAGGTAGCTAAAAAAAAAGGGGCATAAAAACACTCCCACCCATTTCATCCCCAACATACCCCACTCCCCTCCACTCTCTTCCCTCCTTTATCTTAGCGCCTCCTGGATGACGGGTCATCCCTGCATCTTGTCCACTGTCCTGGGTCAGAAGCAGTGTCGTAAGACACAGCACATCCACAGCAAGGCCGCTTCATAAATTTGGCGACCCCCCTCTCCGTCCCCTCACGCAGAAAAGAAGACGGGGAGAAATCCCTTCGGGCTGCGTCAATTTATTTCTCATACATACTCCCTCACCCTTATCCCCCACCCACTCCCTTTCATGCCTCACAACATCATCCATATACAGCCATTCTCTATTCACCCCTATCTTCTGTTCTCCCTCGTCCTTCCTCAACAGATATTCCCCTCTTACCCAAAGCACCTTTTACCCCATCCATCCATCTCACCCTAGATCGACCCCTCATGTTCATTCCTTTCACCTCTGTCATCCACACCTCTTTTACTATCTTTCTTCACTCATTCTCCCCATATGTCCAAACCATCCAAATATTCTTTTATCCACCCTATCTACCAGCTTCCTTTCCACCCCCGTTCTTCTCCTCACCTCCACGTTTCTCACTCTATCCAGCCTAGTAACCCTTATCATACTTCTCAGGCACCTCATCTCAAACACATTCAAACCCCTCCTCTCTTCCTGTCTTATATTCCATGTTTCTGCCTCATAAAGTGCTGTCGGCACAATCACTCCTTCATACAATCTCCTCTTAGCATCCATTCCCAAATGTCTATTTCTCATTACACTTTTTAATCCCCCAAGGTATTTACTCGCTTCTCTCAATCTGCATTCTATCTCCACCCCCACTCCTCTCTTTCCTGCCACATTCGCACCCAAGTATCTAAAACTATCCACTTCCTCTAGTCTCTCTTCCTTAATACTCACTTCCAGTCTGCTGCCACTTTTCCCCCTTGTATATCTCATCACCTTAGTTTTACTCACATTTATCTTCAACTTCCTTTTTTCGCACACCTTCTCAAATTCTGTCACTAACTTCCTCAATCACTCCTCCGATCCTGCTACAAGCGCAGTGTCGCCAGCAAACAACAACTGGCTTATCTCCCACTTTTCTCCATTTTCTTTAATCATCTCCAATCCCTGACCCACTACCCTTGCATTTACATCTCGCACCACCCCATCCATGTATCAATTGAACAGCCAGGGCGACATAACACATCCCTGATGAAGTCCTATCTTCACCTCAAACCACTTACTCTCTCCATTTCTAATCCTAACACAAGCTCTACTACTCTCGTAAAAACTCTTGACTGCTCTTACAAAAATTCCTCCTATCCCATATATCTGCAATACCTCCCACAGTGCCTTACTGTCTACCCTGTCATAAGCCTTTTCCAGATCCATAAAAGCCCAAAAAAACATCCTTACCTCTTCTTATAGCTTTCTTACATATTCTTACCTCAAAAATCTGATCTACACAACCCCTGCCTGTCCTAAACCCACACTGTTCCTCACCAATTACTCCCTATGTTCCTCTCCTTATCCGCTCAATCATGACTCTCCCACAAGCCTTCCCAACTACACTTAACAAGCTGATCCCTCTGAAACTACTGCACTCACACTTGTCCCCCTTTTCCTTGTAAATTAAAACTATACAGGCACTCCTCCAGTCCTCCGGCACTCTACCCTCTCTTAGACAAACATTAAATAACCTCACCTGCCAGTCCACCATCACTGTACCTCCTTTTTTCAGACATTCTACATGACATCCATCCAACCCAGGTGCCTTACCTGCTCTCATCATCTTAACAACTGCCTTTATTTCATCTTTCCTTATTTCTCCTCCATTTTCCTCACTCATCACGATCATTTTCTTAGTGCTTCCCACTACAACTACCTTTCCCTCCCTATCCTCCTTCACATATAGCAACTCCCTAAAATACTCTGACCATCTTCCTCTTACTGCCTTCTCTTCCATTATTATCTCTCCATCTGCACCTTTTATCTTTTCTTTTCTATTTGATTCGCCGCCTCTTCCTCTTTTAATTTCTTTGCAAAACATCATTTTTATTACTTTCAAAAAATTCTGTAATACTCTTTCCCTATTTCACATCTGCTCTCCTCTTTGCCTCCTTTATCTTATGCTTTAATTCTCTTTATTTTTGTACCTCTCATATGATTCCCTCGTCCTATTTTGTAACCAATCTGTGAAAGCTCGCTTCTTCTCTTCTACAACCTTTTTTGCTTCCTCATCCCATCATTCACTACCCTTCCTTCTATTTCCTCCTGTTCTCCTTGTTCCACATACCAACTTTGCACACCTTGTGACTCTCTCCTTGAACCATCCCCATTCTTCCTCCACTCCTAGTTCTACTCTATCCTTTACTCCCTCCCACTCCTTTCTCACCTTCTTGTACTCCTTCACCATTTTCTCTCTCATTTAAGCAGTTCACTCTAAGTACCTCCCTACCTTCTGTTTTTTTCCTCTTTCTCCATTAATTCACTTTCCACCAAAAAATGATCTGATATTCCCCCATACTCTCTCCCAAAAATGATAATGATAATAACGATGATGATAATAATAATGATAACAATGATAACATAATAATGATAATAACAACATCAATAATAATAATGATAATAATAATAATAATAATAATAATAATAATAATAATAATAATAATAATAATAATAATAATAATAATAATAATAATAATAATAATAATAATAATAATAATAATAATAATAATGATAATAATAATAATAGTAATAATAATAATAATGATAATGATGATGATAGTAATTCCTTAGTAAATAAATTATCTGATTTTAATCCGCATTCCAGTATACCCATCCGAGAGTGTTGACCATGGTTACCCATGAGAAAATCAGCACTCAGAACAAACAACTTGTTTGTCAATATACCGTATTTTTTCTTAGATGATATTTGATATCAACTAAAAATAAAAGACGGTATATTGACAGCTTGATTTAACCCTATAAAACTCATCATATCAACATTTTGGCAACTAACGGGGTGACACACAACTAAATAAAGTAATCAGGTGATAGCTATAATAAAAGGGCAAATAACCTGGTGCAGAAGAGATAAAATATATAAAAAGAAACTGACACTGTTTTGGATGAAGTCGAAGGAACGCGCCAACACCAGCGTAGAATTAAACTGTGGATACAAAAGGAGGAGAGTCGTTTCTGTGCATTCCGGGTCCTTATTATAGAAGGAAACATGTTCTATTTGATTCATTCATCCATGTATTTATTCATTGTTCACTTGTTAGCTATTGTTATTTATTGTATATTATTCATTATCATTGACCGATTTATCTATATAAATGTCCATGCCAACTTAACTATGTTTTGATTTTACTCCTAACCGATGTTACTCCATTCAATTATATTAGTTCTTCATATCTTATTCCATCTCTTCTCGCCCTGTGTATTAATAACATTAAAATTCTCATCTCTGATGCTTGCACTCTCCTCCAGTCTCTTGGTGATGGTGTCCAACTTTCTGATGCATATGATTGATATCAATTTTGCATCGGAAATTACCTTCTTTACTTCTACAAGGACATAGGTGTCCTTCAAGATAGGATACAAGAAAAAACACAACTACTATATTTCGATACTTTTTCTGCAAATGTACAATCCGGGACTCGAGCCCTGGACTTCGAAATGCACCAGTCCCCGTATCTGGGCTACTAAGGACTGAAGAGACGTATTAAGAGAAATATAACTTTCTAGAGGCCCTAAAGGTAGATTACCAAACGCCGATTCCAACCTGGCGATTAAATGCATTTTTTTTTCACTCCTGAATGATAACTATCATTCATCTTTGGACCACTAACTCCTCTTCATTCAGTAATTAGTCTTATAAGATCCTCCTGGCTATTGCAGTGGTAGCGCGCTGGCTTCGTAATCACGGAGTCAGCCGATCCAAGATCTATATACACCAGGTCTAACCGCTTGAGCCGTTCTGCGCAGCTTCTGACGTCATCTGGCTGCTTCCGTTTTCTCTTTGTGAAACACTGAAGAAAACTGTGAAACGCTAAGGAAGACTGGAACTATTATATTTTCCCCCCGTTATCTCTCTCTCTCTCTAGCTCATTGCTATTATCAGTGTGTGTGTGTGTGTGTGTGTGTGTGTGTGTGTGTGTGTGTGTGTGTTTTAGGGGAAGGGGATATATCGTCGTGTGTGCTTATATGTGTACATGTTCACATGTGTGTGTTCATCTTGGTCTTTTGGATCACGTATTGGACTCGTGATCGACAGCTATTTCCCTCCCGGAAGAGAGCTCAGAGCTCGTATGTCCGATCTATGAACTTACACGCACACATATCTCCAACTCCCCGCCCACGAGAGTTGGAGTATCGACTCGAAGCGCAGCGAGACTGAAAAAAAAATTAAACCTGGACAGGATTCGAACCAAATACCGCCGATATTATGGCATTATATGCCAAACTCTCCACCAATGGCGCCACCGAGTCGTATGACTATTAAGAAGTGTGTGTGTGTATTTTTATAGTTTTATTTTACGGGAAGGAGAGATATCGTCGTGTGTAGATCTTGGGCCGATCGAGCCTCGCCCGGGCCCGCGAGCTTAAGCTGTTGACTGGCGAGGCAACTGCCGTGGTTGGGCACCACGGTGTGCGTGTGAGGGGGATGGGGGGCGCTGTGGCGTCGGTTCAACCCTTCGCTACGGCGCAGAGGTTAGGAAAGGCTTCATCCACGCTGAGTAATGGGTCCCGACCGCTGTCCACCTCAGGGTCTAAGGTGACTTGGGCATCACTGTGTGTGTGTGATGCATCAGATTCCTCCGGGGATTGTCACTGCAGTGGTATGTCGTGGACAGCGCCTTCTCCTGCGTTCATGATCTATGGACAGTTCCGGACCACCGACAGGTTGAGGTCCGAGCGGGTACCAGTCCCGCAAACCACGAAAAAATGTTACAATAGAAACAAACAAACAATCAACAACAGTTTCAGAACGGGCAGTCACCAGGTGACTTAACGCCAGTCGTTCGGTTTAGGACATCCATAAAAGTCGTAGAACCCTTTTTACTTACTTGTACTATAGGGATTCAGAGCTGACTACGACGTCGAGCGTCAAGGCAAAATAGCGATGATTTCAGGGTCGTTTTCATGGCCGGCATCAAATTACTTAATAGGAGCAAGCTAAAGGTTTCTTTTGACTCAGCAGTGCGGCAGTTGAGATTTGAATCGGATTCACTCGGCTGGCGTGGGTGGAGAGGGTGTGTGTGGTTGTGGTGGAGGGTGTTAGTGGCGGGAAGTTGCTACGTCTCGAAAGCTACGTAGTGACGCCAAAACTCTCACATTATTCTTTCACATGTAAGGTGATATTTTTATCATTTTAGTTAGTATGCACCCAGACTGCTTAATTTATAGGCGTCGTACCCTTTAGGAAGCGATGAAGGGCGTCTTCATTACCAGAATGTGCAAAGCGGATGTTCCCGAACCCTTCTTGACATAAAGCTACCCCCCCCACCCAGCCTAGTAATGAATTTAGTAATTAACCCTTCAGTTACTTCATGACAAAAAGTACATACCTCACGCAAAAAATGAAATCACGTGATATAAAATTAGATGATATAAGAAGATAAGAATGTTATAACAGTAGTTTAGAGTAAAATTAAATTAAATAAAACCAGATCATACCAAATCAAGTAAACAAAAATAAGAAAATTGAAATATTAAATGGTATAAAACAAACGAAGGTTCCGTATAAACGGTATTGTACCAAGAAAGAAAATATGCATTTCACTCGTGTGTGTATCACATGTGAGGCCAGCCACACCGTGTTGCAAAAGAAGTACTAAAATTTCAGATAAGATATAGCAATCCCTTGACACTTTTTGATTTGATTTAATCTAATTCATATCTTACAACATCTTATTAAATAATTCATTTATCTACAGTTTACTTATTTGTTATTGTATTTTTTCTTTAAATCTATTTATCTATTCTATTTACTTATTCCACAGCAAAGCCTTCTTGCGACACTGCTTCTGACCCAGGGCAGTGGACAAGATGCAAGGATAACCCGTCATCCAGGAGGTGCCAAGATAAGAGGGAGGGTGGAGGGTGGAGGGGAGTGGAGTGTATTAGGGATGGAATGGGTGGGAATGGTTTTTATGCCTTTGCTTTTTTGGCTACCTTCCTTGTAAGGGGGAAAAAGCCTTTGGTATATGTATGTATTTATTTATTAATCTAATTACTCATCTGTTCAATTTATCTAATTTGTATACTCTGGGTATAAACGTGTACACACACACACACACACACACACACACACACACACACACACACACACACACACACACACACACACACACACACACACACACACACACACACATATATATACAAACAGCGATCTATATATATATATATATATATATATATATATATATATATAAATTTATTCATATATATATATATATATATATATATATATATATATTCTGCCCTGGTTGAGAATCCCCATTTTGGAATTGTTCATAACTCTTTATTCTCTTCAGAAGTGACTGACAAGTATCCTAACCCTCAGCTAAATTAAATCGTCTGTAGGCAACTTGTATAAAGCCTTTTAAGCAAAATCGTCAGTAAAAGGAGGTTCCATCTAATTAGGTCACTGTGACATTGGCGTAAGCAGAGGAGAGATAGAAATAACTTTGTAAACCACGTAGTCAACAAGCGGAACAAACTTCCTGCAGAGGCAGTTCCATGTGACAGATAGATGTTTTTATTACACAAACAAGAGCACCTCATGTAAATCTTTCTTCCTTTTTTTTTAATGTAGGCTACTAGGTAGCTTCGTATTGGGCATTCTACTGTAGAGGGAGTTTCCCTTAGCTGGATAAGATCGCCTGACGGCAGGTAAAATATACGACTAGAATTTTATTTTATAAATAAAGAGCTGAGCATTGCAATCCTCTATAATTACTGGCGTTACACTCGAACGCATCTGCAAGAATTCGGTTCAATTTTGTTTGTTTATTGTTACTCGACTCGCAAAGTCGTTGTTATCTTGATCAGCTTGTGTTTGTTTTTCAAAGCACTCCAGAAATGAATTAAACGACTATCGTCATAAAAATAAATAAATAAATAATAATTATAACAACAGCAACAACAATAACAACAACAATAACAATAATAATAATAATAATAATAATATGATAGAATAAACAAATGTATAGTATAAGTTTACTGAAATGGGTTTAACCCTTCAGCTAACAAATGAACATCAGTTAAACGAATGAAATAGTTTGACATGCGTTCTCAGAATCGACCAACAACTTACCTTGAGAATGGAAGGAATTATAATTTACTTCAAAATGCTTAAAAACTAATCACAAAATCCACTGAAGATGAGGCTTCTCCTAACGGAGAGAAATTAAACATCAGAATTATATAGAATAGATGCTACAGTATATGATACTTTTCAATGGGGTGATTGAGATTTTTTGTTCAATTCTTTGAAGTATACTTGTTGTCCCAACTGAATAAGATTGTCTGGTATTGATAGGGAAAAATCATGAAGTGCAACAATCTCCTCTGATATATCAAGGGTAAATATATTCAAGTCATTTTGTCGACATTCTACGACTCGTCGTTCATCGCTGATTTCAAACTCTCGTCCACTGGAACCAACATGGCGCCTTTAAAGGTCAACTGAGTTTTTCAAGGAGGTGGTGAATATTTGCTAGATGTATGGTTTATTCACTTTTTGATAAGATAATGCAAAAATAAATCCCAATTATTACGCAATGTGGTAAAAAGGCCAATCAAAATATCGGTAGCAGACGAAATTTCCTTCGGCGATCTTCGGCTGTTCTCGTAAGGCTGTGACGTCATTCGCGCTGTTTACATTCTGATGCATCTTTATGCGTGCAATATAAAATGCCGTGCTGCAGTCACTTTGACCAATGATCTGTCATATTTCGTGCGTTAGCAAGGTTTTATCAAGTACTTAGTTCGAAAATGATTTATTGTGTCGCCGCAAATTACAACAGTGATTCGACGAAACTTTCTGCTGCGGATGGACTTCATTTTCATTCTTTTCCAGAAGATCCTGTTCGTAAAAAGGACTGGATCATCCTACTCCACCAGGGTTGACAGGTATGACTATGTTGACAGGGCTTCTGTAATAGGCCTATGATCACGTCTTGTCAATTGGAGTCAACCAAATTAAACTCTGGTTTTTTTTTTTAGAGTCACCCTTGGATAGCACACATGAAAAACTGTCACCCTGTCGGAGTCTCAGAAGTGACGATTCTTCATGTGATCACAACGCATATATATATATATATATATATATATATATATATATACATATACATATACACACACACACACACACACACACACACACACACACACACACACACACACACACACACACACACACACACACACATATATATATATATATATACACAGAATATATAATTCTAGGTCGTAATAATGAAATTGGTGATGGCGACGACGATGGTGCCAATGATAGCTAGTGATAGCGGTGAACAATGACGATAATGACGGTGACAATGGAGATCGTGATAATAATGGTAAATATACAGTATATGGCTATAATGAGGGTAACAATGGGTGACTAAGATGATGACAACAATGGTGTTGGTCGTGGGGATGGCGACGCTGCTGCTGGTGCCGCTGCTGGATGGGCAAGGACAAGAACTCGGAGCAGAGTGCAGACTCCTTCTGCTGGCAAGGTGCCGGGAGGGAGGGAGGGAGGGAGGGATCGAGCAAGGAGATCCTCCTCCTCCTCCTCCTCCTCCTCCTCCTCCTCCTCCTCCTCCTCCTCCTCCTCTCACAGGAAAAAAGTGAGACGAGGTGGATCGAGGCTGGGCGGAGCTTGGCAGTAGAAAAGAGGAGGAGGAGAAAGAGGGGTTCGAGGAAGAGGAAAAATCTGGAATAGGAGGAGGAGGAGAAGGAAGAATATAAGGAGGAAGAGAAGGAGAAAGTTAAGGAGAAGAGGAGGAGGAGGAGGAAGAAGAAAAAGAGTTTGAGGAGAAAGGGAAGAAGAGGAAGAGGAAGAGGGAAAAGTGGAGGAAGAGGGAAAAGTGGCGGGAGAAGAGGAAGAGGAGGAGGGGGTAAAGGAGAAGGAAAATCCTAAGAAGAGGAGGACGAGAAAGAAGAGGAAAACGAACAGAAAGAGCCTAAGGGGAGGAGGAGTCTCAGGAGGAAAAAGAAGAAGAGGAGAAAGGGATGGTGGTTCGTGGAATGCCACAGGCTTGCTTGGTCTTGGAGGGAGGAGTCGTGTCGCGCGTGGGGGTGGAGAGAGAGGTCGGGGCATGGTGGAAAACGGGTGCTTACGGTGGAGGAAAGAGAAACGAGGGAGGGAGAGGGAGATGAGGGGTTAGGAGTTTGTTGAGGTGATGAAGAGGTGTCGACTGGGGCGGCTGTTTAATCATCACTTCCGCATAAAACTGGATGACATCACATGACGTCGTGAAAAGCAGTGAAAAGGGTTTAATTGAGACAGTAAGTAGCCTTTCCCTGCGTAACGGGAAATGGCATGGTGGGAAGCCGGGCAGACATACAACACGTGAATAGCAGCGAAAGAATGAATTACGTCTTTGTTTTAGGACACCTCGGGTACGTGTGTGTATGTGTGTGTTTGTGATATACAGAATAAGACCTAACCCAATGGACTTTTATATTTGTGCCTCCATTGGTCAAACTTGGTTTTAATTTCGTTTTAACTTCGTTTATGATGTCTGAACTCAATCTTCCTCCAAGTTAATCCAGATATAATTATATCAAACTCTATCTAGCGATAGTTAGACCCATCCTTGACTATGCGGTACAGTTTTGGTCTCCGTCCTACCGAGTGGACATCAATTCACTAGAATCAGTACAGAGAAGAATGACCAAAATGATACATGAACTCAGAAATTTGCCTTACGAAGAGAGGCTTAGGCACCTTAACTTACACTCTCTGGAAAGACGCAGAGTGCGGGGTGATCTAATAGAGGTGTTCAAGTGGTGATCTAATAGAGGTGTGCAAGGGTGATGCAAACAAGGTCATCATAATAAAACAACAGGGCAGGACTCGCAGTAATGGTTTTAAACTGGACAAATTTAGATTTAAGAAGGAAATAGGCAAAAATTTGTTTACTAATAGGGTGGTCGACGAATGGAATATACTTAGTAACCATGTAGTAAGCGCTGAAACTATCAGTTGTTTTAAGAAACGATTAGACAACTTTATGGATGGGGATGACAGGTGGTGATGGATACGGAGCTGTCTAGTGTAGGCCTTATGGTCTCTTGCAGTCTCCTTCATTCTTATGTTTTTATGTTCTTATTTGTAGAGTAAACTGTATCTTCTAATGTCCTTTGAAAACCTTACCTCTTTTAGTTCTTTCCCATGCACTCTTGTTGTTCCCCCGTTCTCTCGTACTATGTTTAATTTGGCGGCAGATAATTTTTTATTCTGGCCAGAAATATATATTTTTATTTTCTAAAATAGTTTGAAGGTGACGGTACCTTTGTAATCCTTGACCTTGTCTTGGATAGCACGAGAACAGGTGTGGTTAAGTCACGGTTTTATAAATGTGTGCGGTATGCCTGCTTCCGTATCCGAAATGATCACTCACTTCAGTGGGGTACATTCTGCTACTGCTGCTGCTGCTAATGTCACTTGGAAATCACCAGTACGGGCGCGGCACCCATGCCATGGAAAATCATAGAAATACTGCTTCATAGCTTATTTTTCTTTTATCACACACACACACACACACACACACACACACACACACACACACACACACACACACACACACACACACACACACACACACACACACACACACACACACACACACACACACACACACACACACACACACACACACACACACACACACACACACACACACACACACACACACACACACACACACACACACACGTCGGTCAAACAGACAGCAAAATTCAGACTCCGGAGTTATCCAAGAATTTCGAGGATCACAACGACAAGGAAGTACCTGTGTTGTATTTATAGGGAAGGGGAAAGCTCGTGGTGTAGTGGGAAGGTGATGAAAAAGGGGAAGGGGAGGGATTACTGAGGGAAATGGAAGGAAATGAGGAAGGGGAGGACTTGGTCCAGGCAGGCAGACGCCATATAAACAAACGCGGGCCAGATCAATTTTGTGACGATGAAGGGACTAACAAAAATGTAAAGATTAGAAATATAGATAAGAGCAGCACAATGGAAGGTGAAGATAATAATTTCCAAGGATTTAATGTGGGGGGGGGGGGAAGCCAACCCTCCCCGATTAGCAAGCCTGGAAGAAAAACTTGAGAAAATTGTCAAACATTGGGAGGATAGGTTCGGTGAACTCACGAAGATCACGCAGAGAGTTGAAAAATTGGAAGAATTAGAGAAGGTGAACCAAAAACTAAAGAAATAGAAGTATTAATAAGACAGTTAAAAGAAGTAAAAGATGAGAATGAGGAATTAAAGAATAATAATAAAGAGAATAAAGAGTTCATAGCAAAAGAAGCACAGAGTTGGAAAAAAATCCAAGAGAACAGCAAAATTGCATCTAATGATATAGTAAAACAACAGATGAAAGAACAACATGAAGACACAGTTATTAAAGTGATGAGGCAGAAGGAGAATATAGTATGAGACTTAGCAGATAAAAAGAAATGTATAATTATATTAGGAATGGAAGAGAAGTATAACCTACATAGAACCACAAGAATCAAAGAGGAAAAAGAAGAAGTAAGCAGTTTACTAGAATTAGTTCAGGAAAATGAACGTGAAATCGGGAACAAATCGAAGAAATGTATAGGCTCGGGAAATATAGTACAGATATGACCAGACCAATTAAGATTAAATTCAGGTCACAAACGACAGCAGAGAATATCTTAGTAAAGACAGGGAAACTAGCAAACAGTGAACAATATAAAAAGGTATGGATAAAAAGAGAAATGAATAGAAAGGAAAGAAAGGAGAAAAAATGAAAAGGCAAGAAGCTAAGGGAAAAAAAAAACAAACGAGAACAGAAAAGAGTCAGAATAAGAGAAATTCTATTGGAGAATAGCGTATATGAAAGTGAGGAAATGGGCCATACCAGAGAAAAACAAAAGGGAAACAGAAAATACAATGGAAGTAGCGGAAAACTAAGAGTATCTTACACAAATATAGATGGATTAATGACAGGATTGAATGAACTGAATAATTATCTGAAGGAAAAAGAACCGGACATAATGGGAATTGTAGAGACAAAATTAAAAGGTCCACTACAACCGAACAGTGTAGGACATGATGCATATAATTATTGGATTAGAAACAGAGAGACAAAACAAGGGGGCGGAGTTATGTTCCTGACTAAGAAGGATATAAACGTGAGGAGTGTCACATATGGAAAGAATACAGTAGAGATGATTATGATCGAAGTGGAAGACAGAGATAAGAAGAGCAGAAAGTTTGTAATAAATTATGTGCCTCCAAAAACAGCCTCGTGGGAAGAGAGTGAACATAAAAGTATGTTAGAAGACACAAGGATAACATTAAATAAGATAAAGGAAGATGGAGGAAGAAAAGTTGTGATGGGCGACTTTAATGGCAAAGAAGTCTGCTGGGAAGAGATGACAGTAAAGGGTGGAGACGACTCATGGGGAAATGTTCTACTTGATATGATTATTGACCATACAATGACACAATGGATACAAGAGAACACTAGGTATAGAAATGAAGAAGAACCATCGAGACTAGACCTAATAATCACATCAGAACCTGAAATAGTGGAAAAGATTGAATATAAGACACCAATAAGTAAAAGTGACCACATATTGATTGAACTGGAACTAAATGAGGAAAAGTACATGAAAAGAAATGAACAATATAGAAAAGGAAGAATGATGTATGATTTTTTTTATTTTTATAAAGTCAGAGAACTCTTTCAAAAAGAAAACTGGGAAAGAATATACAAAGAGGAAATAACAGTGGAGGGGAAATGGAATATTTTGACAAAAATTTATAAAAAAAAAGGAGTGGAAAAGTATGTCCCAAGACAAAAGCAAGAAAAAGAACATGTAAAGTGCTGGTACAACAAAAGTTGTAGGGAGTTAAAAGACCAAAGAGATAAAGCTTGGACCAAATGGAAGAAAGACAAAAGACCTGAAAAATGGAAAATATATACTTGTTATAGAAATGAATATGTACAAGTGTGCAGAGAGGAAAAGAGAAAATATGAAAAAGATGTCATAGAAAAATGTAAAGATCAACCAAAACTATTTTACAGATTTGTAAACAACAAGCTGAAAAACAAACATGCATTAGAAAAATTACGACAAGGAGGAGTTGAATACACAGAGGAAATAGAAATGGCAGAAATTATGAACAAGCATTTTAAATCGGTGTTTACAAGGGAGAACATACAACCTGGAGAGATCGAATGGGAAGAGAAAGTCCCCCCTATGAAAGAAATAGAAGTAACAAAGAATGAAATAATGAAACACTTGAGTAATCTTGATGTCAGAAAATCGCATGGACCAGATGAAATAGCAAACTGGATTTTGAAAGAATGCAGGAATGAACTGGCAGACAAAATACATAGTATAATAAGCAGTTCCTTGAAAGAAGGAAAAGTTCCAGAAGATTGGAAAAAAGCAAATATAGTACCTATATATAAAGGGGGAAATAAAGAAGACCCTACCAACTATAGACCAGTCTCTCTAACAATACAATAGCAAATATTTGTGAAATAATGATCAAAAGTAGATGGGTAAATTATTTAGAAGAAACCAACGTGCTAAATCCAAGGCAATTTAGATTCAGACAAGAACGATCATGCGTCACCAATTAAAATGTTTCTATTCAAGGCTAATGGATATAATACAAGAAAGAGATGGATGGGCTGATTGTGTATTTCTAGACCTAAATTCTTTTTTTACAAAGTACCACATAAGAAGTTGCTTAAGAAATTAGAAACTGAAGGAAGACTACAGGGCAAACTGCTTAAATGGATGGAAGACTTCTTGCAAGAAAGAAAAATGAGAGTAGTGATAAGAGACAAACACTCAAATTGGGATGAAGTAATAAGTGGTGTTCCACAAGGAACAGTTCTGGCCCCAATAATGTTTGCTATATATATTAATGATATGGATGAAGAAATTGAAAGTTATATGAGATTCTTTGCAGATGATACAATACTATTAAAAAAAGTAAATACGGAAGAAGATTGTGAGTCACTACAGAGTGATCTCAATAAGGTATGGGAATGGAGTAGGAAGTGTGAGATGGAGTTCAATACTAAGAAGTGTAGTACAATGGAATTTGGAAAAAGCAAAAAAAGAATGATAGGATCATATAAATTGGGAGAAGAAGGAATAAAGAAAGTTGAAAATGAGAAGGACCTGGGAGTCATTATTATGAATAATATGTCACCTGAGAAACATATAAAAAAAAAAAATTGGAGAAACTTATAATTTAATAAGAACAATCAGTGGCATTTACATACCTGGATGAACAAATGGTGAAGAAAATACTAATCACTTTGATAAGACAAAGATTGGAATATGCAACAACGATGTGGTCAACAAGTACAAAAAAATGTATAACAAAACTTGAAAGAATGCAAAGAGCAATTACATAATTGGCAGCAACACTCTCAAAATTATCATATGAAGAGAGACTAGCAAAACTTGAGCTACAGACATTAGAGCAAAGAAGAGAGAGAGGAGATTTGATAACTATTTACAGAATCATGAAAGGCATAGAAACTATTGATAGAGAGGATATAATAAAATGGGATGATAGAAATACAAGAGGACACGGAAAGAAAATCAAGAAAGACAGCAATAGAAGAGATATGAAAAAGAACAGCTTTCCTCACAGAGTAATAGACATTTGGAACAAGTTAGATGAGAAAGTGGTGTGTGCAAAAACAATACATGAATTTAAAAACAGTTTAGATAAAATGAGATATGAAGGCGGGATACCACGAGCATAGCTCCCCTTCCCTTAAAATGCAACTAGGTAAACACACACACACACACACACACACACACACACACACACACACACACACACACACACACACACACACACACACACACACACACACACACACACACACACACACAGTATATATATATATATATATAAATATATATATATATCTCTATATATAAATATCTATATATATATATATACACTCGTACATACACTCATGTGATTGCCCTATACCTGCATACATGCATGCGCATATGCACACGCATACATAGAAAGGTACGCATACAGATACACACACACACACACCTGCACTTTATATTACGTTTCATGTCGTTTCTTATTCCCCTCCTTTGTTTCAGATTATAACTTTTTTCTTGAAACCTCGTGGTAACTGGATACATAATTTTTCTTCCTCCAGTAAGCTATTTCACACAACCAGTTCTCTATTTGGGAAACTGTGCTATTTCCCAACCCTCGTGACCAGCCTCTTTTGCTCTTTCACTTTTTGTCCTTCCTTGCTGTGGTGGCGTTCCCGCCGTTGCCTCCAGTCTTGATGGTTCCTTCAAATCTGAGATCTATTTCATGATGTCTTTTGTAGTGTGTCAGTTTGACGTTACTGTAGAAACTTCCCTTTTTTTCAACAAAATTGATAACTGCTGGAGAAGAAGGTGCGAGTGAGAGGGGCATGGACTGGAGAGAGAGAGAGAGAGAGAGAGAGAGAGAGAGAGAGAGAGAGAGAGAGAGAGAGAGAGAGAGAGAGAGAGAGAGAGAGAGAGAGAGAGAGAGAGAGAGAGAGAGAGAGAGAGAGAGAGAGAGAGAGAGAGAGAGAGAGAGAGAGAGAGAGAGAGAGAGAGAGAGAGAGAGAGAGAGAGAGAGAGAGAGAGAGAGAGAGAGAGAGAGAGAGAGAGAGAGAGTGAGTGTGTGTGTGTGTGTGTGTGTGTGTGTGTGTGTGTGTGTGTGTGTGTATATATGTGTGTGTGTGTGTGTGTGTGTGTGTACTCTATGGTTCGGAAGGAGTACTTGGCGAGGCGAGCGGGCCCAGCGTACCGTAGCGGTGAAACGACACAGGGCCAAGACCCAGAACGGAAGCAAGCCGGTTTTCGGGGGAAGGAGCAGGAGGAGAAGGAGGAAGAACTCCTTAGTTGAGTGTCCGCTTCTACGTAAACGTACACACACACACAACACACACACACACTCACACACACACACACACACACACACACACACACACACACACACACACACACACACACACACACACACACACACACACACACAC
>NC_134813.1:43167991-43177991 GCF_046742065.1 Oratosquilla oratoria | reverse complement strand
TCTTTGTTTCTCCAGACCATTCCCCTTGTTTTTTTAATTTTATTATTTTTGTCCAATGATCTTTTCTTCATGACTCGAATTCGAATCTGACTGAAAATAATTACCTTCATCTTTCGTAATAAGGCCACATAAGAAAAATAGTTAGTGATCGTCCTTTCAATTTTTCAAAAGTGGGAGGGATGGAGGTTTCTATTTTTATTTTTTATGAAAATCCAGGACTTGTTATTAGATGAAACTACCCCCCAACATTCATATAAAAAATACTCTAACGGCAACAGAGAATGAAGAGGGAACTGAAGTTCCTCAATGATTGTGCATGGAATTACAAGGATCAAGGACTAAAATCAAAACTTAAAACATATTATATTCTTTTATCAAGATTACATGCGAATTGCCAGTGAAATGATATAGAGAAATTAGCAACAACATTAATTTCAAAGTTGTCTTGATTCATGGAGTTCCAGCAAAGTTAGTTTCTGCAGTGACCCTTTAAGACCGCTCTAAGATACCAAGGACAGGCGGCAAATACACATCATTTTTCATATAAAAAAATGAAAAAATAATTTGGTCGGGCGTATTCTTATTGGCGGGCGGGAACGATCACCAACTATTTTTTTTAAAAGGCCTAATGTTCCTTTTCAGAAATTCCCACAATGCACCAGAATCTTATTGAGACCAATTCTGCGATATGTTTATTTGTTTGATTGGTGCGCAAACAAGTTTTATTCTGTACTCAATCTATTATCTAAGTTTTCACGTAATGCAGCAGTTTGTCAGTTGCAGCAGTTAAATAATGATCTTATCAACACAATAACAACACGACTTGGGGTAACAATAAACTCAATAATAATTAGATTGTAGAAGCATTAAGGGCAGCGGCAAGGATCGCACTGTATTTCCCTTCTGGAACACCGTTTGTAGCAAGAATAGCTGTCCGAACAATAGTACCAGTATGCAGCAGCATCAGGAACAGCAGAAGGCTGAATCCTCTTTGTGGAGTTCCTGAACCCATTCTTCTATTCAGTGCTATTCATCTATTCATTATCACCCTTCTTCCCCTCCCTTACAGAAACAGCAGCAACCCAATTCATCTTTGCAAATCAAGACCTCTAAGCTATATTTCTTCTAGGGTCGGATTAATTTTCTTACCTTGTTTGTGCTGAAACATTTCTACAGCCGAATGAAATCGCTTGGATTCAGCCAAAACCAAATTTGTAAAATGTCTGTGTTGCAGAGCAATAGACAAAATAGTATACGTGAGCGGCAGTGTCTGCATCTCAAAACAAGTATTGCAATGAACATTACTATCGAATACCTTAATAGAGACAACGCTTCTCGCCATTAATGCAGTAGAAAAATGAGCATCAGTAGTTACAATATGCAGGTGGATAGAAAACGCTGGCTTCAATTCCAAATATGAACGACAAGAAAACAAATTCGATATCAGTTCAAGTGTTTGTTTACATTCCTTGTATTCGTTTCATTTATAGGATTTTCAGGGTTAATCGAATGTGGATTTGGAGGTGAGAATTGCACAACACATTCAAGAAGGCGTCGTTGTAATTCGTGAAATGAAGAAGACTGATCAGAATACGCTTAACTTCTTTGAATATCTTAGTGTCTCCAAGGTTTTCACAGATTTAATTCCAATAAATGATAACTGAATAAATGAATATCTGAACAAATCGATATCAAGCAAATGGAAAAATGAATATATATGCACAAATAGGTACACATATGATTAAATGAGTAGACAATTGAATTCTAGTTTGTTTAACCTCCTCAGTACAAGGTACTCTACTCAACTGAACAAGATCGTTTGTTGTTAATCGTAACAATTTCGTCACTGGTGACCGACGATTCCCTCTATCCTCGGAGACGACGTCGCGCCGAAGAGGTGGAGTCGTGGAGGTGAAGGAGGAGGAGGAGGAGGAGGAGGAGCGACTCAAGGAGTGGCCGAAGGAAGGAGGGATGGCAGAAATCAAAGGTAATATATATGTATAACGTTTCGTCCTTAAGAGGACTTCCTCAGAGTATACACTAAGAAAATATTTACAAGAAAGTGAATTATTTAAGCTGTAAATATTTTTCTTAGTGTATACTCTGAGAAAGTCCTCTTAAAGACGAAACGTTAGTAATAAAACTCGTACGGGTTTTTGGCGTTTACCTCACCACCCTTTCCACTCATGTGTGTGCATATATATATATATATATATACATATATATATATATGTATATATATATATATATATATATATATATATATATACGTATACACACACACACACACACACACACACACACACACACACACACACACACACACACACACACACACACACACACACACACACACACACACACATATATTATATATATATATATATACACATTCGTGTGTATATATACATATATATACACACATTCGTGTATATATATATATATATATATATGTATGATATATATGTATATATATATACACACACATTCGTGTATATATATATATATATATATATATATATATATATATATATATATATATATATATATATATATATATATATATATATATATATATGCAAGATGCAGGGATGACCAATCATTCAGGTGGTGCCAAGATAAGAGGGAGGGAAGAGGGTAGAGGGGAGTGGAGTATGCTGGGGATGGAGTGTTTGTGTTTTTGGCTACCTCCCTTGTAAGGGGGAAAAAGCCTTTGATATATGTATATATATATATATATATATATATATATTATATATATATATATATATGTACACATATATATATACATATATATATATACCTATATATATATATATATATATATATATATATGTATATGTATATTTATCTATATATGTATATTATTAACGTCAGATGCAAAAACTCCAAAAATACTTAAGTCGATAAATCAGGTGGAGTCGACAGGGGGTGTTGGTAATAAGAGTATCCACGAGGGATCTCCTGCTGACGTCATTATCCAAGGAAATCTCCAAGAGTTTGAGAAAAAGTGTCTGTGTGTCTGGGATGGATAACATGAGTATTTAAGTGACTCGCACATTCGTTTCCGATACTTGTCGGTTCTCATTCTTCGATAGAGCTTAGTTTCTCATACTTCTTTTAAATTACTCATTCGTTAGTCCCTCGTACTAATTCCTGCTCTGGTCGAGGCGCCCACACGCTCTCTTTTGGAAGAGTCCCAGTGACACAAACGCGAGGCTTCTATTGCGATGGACACTTCCTTTAGTCCAAGCTTTGCCGACTCAAAAAATCCTTGTTTTGATTTCCATAACTATGGACTTGTTTCCAAATTCATCTTTGGACTTCATCATCGCAGATGATTAGTGTTATCTGTAAAACTTTGAACCTGTCCCCGTTTTGGTTATCATAGCCATAATTAATGATGTGCGTCATTATTATGGTGTGTTACCTACATAATTGATTACCTTTGCTGGTTGAATAAGGCCGGGGGGTATTCAGACTGAAATTATTTCGGCGGCATCATTTACGGCTGTCGATGCTCAGAGCCTAAGCTGCTTGATGCGCCAACATCACCAGAAACATGTCACCATCATCACCACAACCACCACCGCCACTACAGACATCGTTACTACCGTCACCACCACCACCACCACGTCCACCACCACCAATATCATCAACATCACCACCTCCACCACCACCATCACCACCACAACCAACATCACCTTTACTATCACCACCAACACCGTCACTTCCATGACGAATACGACGACGACGATGACGACCATCGACTGTCTCTCTTTGTCCTAGATACCCGGTCATTTGTTTCGTTTGATAAACGTCAGTCGTGTGTGTGTGTGTGTGTGTGTGCGTGCGTGAATCTGCGGCCCGTCTTGAGCGGCCCGATTTTGTCCCTCTCGTGACGTCATCATGCTCGACGCCCTTCCGTGCCTAGGAGGAGGACGAGGGATGTGGAGGCCTCCCCCGTCAACACCAGAACTCCTTTGGCGAGAGCGCGTCACCGGGTTGGGTACATCATCTGGAAATGGTCGGCGTTTCACCCTTTCGTATCTCTAGGTTGCTGAATGAAGTTGTCTGGCCTGGGTGCAGAGAGCGTGTCGCTGTATCTAAGAGGGCACCTCCCTCTGGACGGGAGGAGTTTATCACGTCACGTTATCGTGTCGCCGTTTCTTGGTCTGTCGCTGTTTGTCACGAGGCGGTCAGAGGGAGGGAGGGAGGGAGGGAGGGAGAGGTGAAGGAGGGAGGGAGGGAGGGAGGGGGTGGAGGGGGTCCGAGGACTGCTCTAGTTTTGTATCTAGATCTGTGCGGTCATTTCTCATGTCGCCAAGTTACGTTTTGCCAAATTGCATTTCGCCAAACTCCCAAAGGTTAGGTTACGTTGTCCGGTTACGCAGGAATATATTACGTTAGGTCAGATGAGTTAGTTTAAGTTACAATAGGTTAGGTGTGTTAGCTTACTTTAGTTTAGATTGATTTTGGGAGTTTGGCGAAATGGGAATTTGGCAAAATACGATTTGGTAAAATTAAAATTTGGCAAAGTGAGGACGACTCCTAATGGACAACGTTATGTTTTTGTCTGATTTTTTCTCTCTCTCCTTCTGCGGGCAAGTGAGCAAAATAGAAGTATTGGTCGACGAGAAGAACCTTGGCCCGTGACAAGAGGGACTGTGTGCACAAGTTGGCCAACCGTGCCAGTAAATAAGACGGCGCTCATGTTTTGATCAATATGTTGTCGTGGTTGACGGGGAGAAGTGTTCCATTGCCCTCAAAAGTCGCTGTCCCGCCTTCCTTATCTTTTTTTTTTTTTTTTTTTTTTTTTCAGCCATCTGAATCGAAGAAATGTCCGGTATTGCTTTTGTTTTGTGGCGCAACGCTCGCGGCCCGGGGAGTACTCGGCTCCGCGGGATTAGTCGACGCAACCTCTCCCCACATCACTCCCGTCCCTCATGATGACGCACTTTCATTACACATGAATACACGTTCTGGCAAATAACAGATGAGATTTCTCAGCCGAGTGTTCTATCTTATATATATATATGCATAATATATATATATATATATATATATATATATATGTGTATATATACATATATATGTATATATATATATATATATATATTTATATATATATATATATATATATAAAGGGTTGACCAGCTCCCCGTCTCGAGCCAAGTCACCATATTATCATAATAGAATCGCCTGGCGGCGACGACCAGACCCGTGCCGTGCACAAACACGCAAAAGTAATAAAAGAATCGTGAACTCAGAAAATAAGGAAGTTTCGTCTTTGGCGAGGGTGGCGCCATGGCTCAGAATCGTTTGGACTTTCCCTCGTTATATCGCTCTTGGCATTTCCTCATTTTATTTAAATATTCACATCTCCGTGGCACTCACTCGCTACTGAACAGGTTGGAGCCCGTCCCGAGGAACCACAATGGTATACACAAGATGCTCCTTTTATTCTGGTTGCCGCCTGTCAGGATGCTTTATTCGTCTCAAAAAAAAAAAAAAGAGCCCCCTCCCCCTACCTCCCGAACAGAACCTCTCCTGGCGACTTCTCTGTCTGGATTGTCCGATTGTGTGGTGGTCTCTGCCATTCACCAGAGTGTCTTGGATCACGTGCTGGACCGTGATAATACCGTCTCGGTGAGAGCACAGAGGTTATATGTAGATCGATATAGCTGTGACCTTACACACACACACACACACACACACACACACACACACACACACACACACACACTCACACACACAATCCTCTTGTCCAAGGGGAACAGTAATGGCTTGCAATATCAGTGTGATTCACGATGGTCTTGGATCATGTGCTTGGCAGCCCTCATTCTCCCAGATGGGCGCTCAGAACTTGTATATACTGGAAGACCGATCACCTTGCACGGTAGGGATAGTAACGACTTGCAGTGTTAATGAGGCTTTCAAGCCCTGAGAGGGGATCGATCTTGACCGTTCCGCGTGAGAGGTTAGGCACCCTCATACCAATAGATGTGTGTGTGTGTGTGTGTGTGTGTGTGTGTGTGTGTGTGTGTGTGTGTGTGTGTGTGTTTACATTGTTGGCTATCTGGTTGGCTGGGAAGGTCTGTGAAGAAGCATTGGCAGTGACGTACGCACCAAGGCAGGAAGACAGATAGACAGACAGGCCCATAGACAGACAGACAGACAGGCAGGGGAGCAGGCAGAGAACCAGGCAAGCGCACAGGCAGGCAGAGAAGCAGCTATTTACTGACTCCAGGAAGGCAGAATTCATACATTCTGTACGGCTATATATTTGTTTCAATTGTCTTTTCATTTATGTAGTGTATTTCAACATTAATTAGGGATAACAGATAAAACTTCTTTAGAATTTGTATATTGTATCTAATCTGTACGACACAGATGTTATTCTAAATAGACTTTTTTGTATACAGACTCCACAAAGCTTCCACTCTTGTTGGAAGACACTGAGCTGGCGTTCGAATCAGAGTCGTCTTTGTACGAAATTCATCTTCGTTTGAAATATGGGTAAGACGGGAGGAGGGCAGCCTGCCAGCCGGCCGCATCTGGCTGAACAAAGGACCTCTCTGACTGACGGATGAGAGAGGAGGGAAGAGAGAGAAAGAGAGAGAGAGAGAGTGAAATGACGTCGAGGACGTGCGTATCAGGTGTCTCATCTTCCTCCGAAGAAGTCGACATTATTTCCGGGATCGGACTCGAGCGTCGCCTCTTAGGGTCGGATTAGAAATGAGTCGTCATTTGCGAGGAAGACGATGTCGTCGTCGGGGCGGCGTCGTGCGAGCGACATGACCCGACAAAAGGCCGCGCGGGAACCAAACGTGCCGACGCTGGAGCTTCTTCATTTCGAGGTGAAAAGCAGGTTTCGTTTTAGCTGACGTGAAATGAGTTATTTATTTGGTGCTGGGGCCCACGTTCATACACTCTTTCCCTCTGCTCACCGCCTGCCTGGACATAATTATCACAGTTCGAGTATGCCATCATCCACTTGGGAGGAGATTACAACGCACCATTACTGCGCCTCAGTTGAAATAGGTAAAAATATTAAACTATTATCTTTTAGCATTTTAGGAATATGAAGAACATTACCTTGTATATGCACTCACCGTGTACCGCCAACGGTGATGACCCTGGCGGGCCACACTGCTGAACTCTGAAGAAAACGGAGACCCCCCCCATCCCCCCATATTGCCCTGAATTTGCTCTCAGTTAAGTAAACAAAGTCGTCGTCGGCTGCTGCCGGCCGGAACCGAGTCTGGGTCAACGCCGCATCAGAGGAACTAAGTAGAAGGAGCGAACTGGCGAACAGTTATAAGCACTTTGCAATAACTTTACCACCACGGGGGGAGGGGAGTGGAGCTTGGTGCCCAACAAAGAGGTGGGAGGGAGGGAGGGAATGTGGGAGGGAGGGAGAGGGCGGCCAGGCTTTGCTTCCTGTACTTTTCTTTTTCGCCAGGTGATCTCAGGTTGCAGGAGGTAAATTCTGCATTCTCATATAACATATTTTGTGTAGGCCATTCTTAAACAAAGCGTCTCTAGATTATACATATGAACACACACACACACACACACACACACACACACACACACACACACACACACACACACACACACACACACACACACACACACACACACACACACACACACACACACACATATATATATATATATATATATATAAATATACAGTATATATATATATGTATATATATATATATATATATGTGTGTGTGTGTGTGTGTGTGTGTGTGTGTGTGTGTGCGTGTATGTGTGTATATGTACAACATTGAATGGGTCCCATTGAATAGACATACATCTTTATCAACCACAATACACTTTAATTCTAAGCCATCAACATCGATAGAGACTCGAATAGGCCAACATGCAGAAATTGGCTGTACCACGTTTCAATTTCAGCATGTTGGCATCCTCGAGTCTCTCTCGATGTTGATGGCTTAGAATTAGTGTATTGTTGTTGATTATATATATATATATATATATATATATATATATATATAAATATATATATATATATAAATATATATATAATATATATATATGTATATACACATATATACATATATATATGTTGAGGTGTGAAGAGAGATATATATGTGTAATAAAACCAATTGGACTTCTTCGTCTATTTAAGACATTTTCAAAGGTCTTTCACCTTTGAAAATGTTTTGAATAGACGAAAACGTTCGGTCACCTTTCATTTTATTTTCCAAGTGGTTTTATTACACATTTTGTGAATCACGTGTTTTTGTGATTTATTCGTGTATATATATATATATATATATATATATATATATATATATATATATATGTATATATATTTGCATACATATATATATATATATATATAAACACATATATATATATATACATATATCATATAAATATATATACATATATGTATATAAATAGATATACATATATGTATATAAAGAGATATATATGTATATATATATATATATATATATATATATATATATATATATATATATAAATGTATACGTATATATATATATATATAAATATACATACATATATATAAATATATACACATGTATATAAATATATACATATATATAAATATATACATATATATATATATATATAAATATATACATATATAAATATATATATATATATATATATATATATATATATATATGTGTGTGTGTGTGTGTGTGTGTGTGTGTACATATAATCCTCCTAGCTTCTTTCTTGAAGGAGAGAAATCCAAGAAAGAAGCTAGGAGGATTCTTACGAAATCTGACAGAGGCAAGAAGTTAGTGGGACTACTGGAAGAAGCCCCCTAGACCACCCAGTATGGCCGGACTTCCGAAAACACATAAGCCAAACATCCCGATGCATCCCATCATTTCCGGGACTCGCAGTGCTCCACAGGTTGGCCAAATGTCTGGCGAAACCTTTGTCCTTCAGGTTAGGGTCAATAAGCAAAGCCCATTTGAAAAATTCCCACGACCTGATTGAGAGAATGAGGAATGTGGACCTCACACACAAGACCTTAGTTTCGTATGATGTAACGAGTCTGTTCACAAATGTTTCTATTGAAGGGGCGTTGAAGGCAGCTAGGGAGGTGGTTTCCAACATGAGAGATGAGGATTTACCTCTAGGTAAGGAAGACTTTTTGAAATTAATTTCCCTGTGTGTGAGGTTTGGCTCCTTCGTCTTCAATGACGAAGAATTTTTCCAGTGTCGTGGGCTCGCAATGGGGAGTCCCCTCAGTGCAGTGTTAGCCTCATTGTACATGGAATTGTTAGAAAGGGATCATTTTGTGAACGTAATGGGCCAGGATACCACTTGGATGCGATACGTAGATGACGTACTTGTCGTTGCCCCGAGGGAAACCGATCTCAACGAAAAATTGAATAGGTTAAACGGGATAGAACAGGACATTCAGTTCACAATGGAGCATGAAGAAAATAATAGATTGGCCTTCCTGGACACGGTGGTTTGGAGAAAAGGGAATAAGACCGCGTTTTCGGTTTACAGGAAAAGCACCAACAAGGATGACATCGTGCATTATTACTCGGCCCACAACGACAGAATTAAAAGTGGAATTGTCATTGGTTTCTTCCTGAGAGCTTTATGAATATGTAGTGAGGAATTCCTCCAGGAAGAGATCAATCACATTTTTGATATTTTCAAAAAACTACGGTATCCAGAAGGTCTTTTACACAGATTGAGGGAGAAGGCCCTAAGAATAGATAAAAGAAGCAGAGGGGATAAAAGAGGAGAGAGTGAGGTTGACAGTGGTGGGTTTTTGTCCGTCCCCAACTCCCAAGACGCACGAGTGAAATGGAACATTTGTTCACCCGGACAGGGTTAAAAATTGCGTTCGGCACTGGTACCAGGATAGGAGAGATTGTGAGGAATAAGAACAATGGTAAAGTCGAAACAGAAGAGAACTACCTGATTTACAAAATACCATGCAAATGCTGTCCCATTAGTTATT
>NC_134813.1:43152991-43157991 GCF_046742065.1 Oratosquilla oratoria | reverse complement strand
CGATAATTTTTTTGTGACAGTTGCATGCAGGATTCGAACCCGCTGTACTCGGCCATCCGTAAATTACCTTCCCAGTGCCCTAACCACTAGACCACAGAGGCTATAAAATCCTTGAAACCTGGAACCGAACTGATTCCCGAGGGAAGGAAGATCACTTATTACGGCGATCCGAAATTCCTGTTTTACTCAAGGACCAGCCCACCAGTGGTATGGGGTAAGGGCCGGGTCGAACCCCTTTCACGCTTATCGCCATTGTAACTATGAGAGTAATTCGCTAAGAGCAGCGACATCAAACCGATAATTTTTTTGTGACAGTTGCATGCAGGATTCGAACCCGCTGTACTCGGCCATCCGTAAATTACCTTCCCAGTGCCCTAACCACTAGACCACAGAGGCTATAAAATCCTTGAAACCTGGAACCGAACTGATTCCCGAGGGAAGGAAGATCACTTATTACGGCGATCCGAAATTCCTGTTTTACTCAAGGACCGGCCCACCAGTGGTATGGGGTAAGGGCCGGGTCGACTCCCTTTCACGCTTCGCGCCAGTGTCACGATGAGCGTTATTCGCTTAGAGCAGCGACAACCAACTGATAATTTTTTTGTGACAGTTGCATGCAGGATTCGAACCCGCTGTACTCGGCCATCCGTAAATTACCTTCCCAGTGCCCTAACCACTAGACCACAGAGGCTATACAATTCTTGAAACCTGGAACCGAACTGATTCCCGAGGGAAGGAAGATCACTTATTACGGCGATCCGAAATTCCTGTTTGTCTCGAGGGGCGGCACTCCAGTGGTATGGGGTAAGGGCCGGGTCGAACCCCTTTCACGCTTATCGCCATTGTAACTATGAGAGTAATTCGCTAATAGCAGCGACATCAAACCGATAATTTTTTTGTGACAGTTGCATGCAGGATTCGAACCCGCTGTACTCGGCCATCCGTAAATTACCTTCCCAGTGCCCTAACCACTAGACCACAGAGGCTATAAAATCCTTGAAACCTGGAACCGAACTGATTCCCGAGGGAAGGAAGATCACTTATTACGGCGATCCGAAATTCCTGTTTTACTCAAGGACCAGCCCACCAGTGGTATGGGGTAAGGGCCGGGTCGAACCCCTTTCACGCTTATCGCCATTGTAACTATGAGAGTAATTCGCTAATAGCAGCGACATCAAACCGATAATTTTTTTGTGACAGTTGCATGCAGGATTCGAACCCGCTGTACTCGGCCATCCGTAAATTACCTTCCCAGTGCCCTAACCACCAGACCACAGAGACTATAAAAACAGGAATTTCGGATCACCGTAATAAGTGATCTTCCTTCCCTCGGGAATCAGTTCGATTCCAGGTTTCAAGGATTTTATAGTCTCTGTGGTCTAGTGGTTAGGGCACTGGGAAGGTAATTTATGGATGGCCGAGTACAGCGGGTTCGAATCCTGCATGCAACTGTCACAAAACAAATATCGGTATGATCGCGCTGCTATTAGCGAATTACTCTCATAGTTACAATGGCGATAAGCGTGAAAGGGGTTCGACCCGGCCCTTACCCCATACCACTGGTGGACCGGTCCTTGAGTAAAACAGGAATTTCGGATCGCCGTAATAAGTGATCTTCCTTCCCTCGGGAATCAGTTCGGTTCCAGGTTTCAAGGATTTTATAGCCTCTGTGGTCTAGTGGTTAGGGCACTGGGAAGGTAATTTACGGATGGCCGAGTACAGCGGGTTCGAATCCTGCATGCAACTGTCACAAAAAAATTATCGGTTTGATTTCGCTGCTCTTAGCGAATTACTCTCATAGTTACAATGGCGATATGCGTGATAGGGGTTCGAACGGGACCTTACCCCATACCACTGGTGGGCCGGTCCTTGAGTAAAACAGGAATTTCGGATCGCCGTAATAAGTGATCTTCCTTCCCTCGGGAATCAGTTCGGTTCCAGGTTTCAAGGATTTTATAGCCTCTGTGGTCTAGTGGTTAGGGCACTGGGAAGGTAATTTACGGATGGCCGAGTACAGCGGGTTCGAATCCTGCATGCAACTGTCACAAAAAAATTATTGGTTAGATGTCGCTGCTATTAGCGAATTACTCTCATATATATTCATATATACATATATATACATATATATATATATTTGTATATACATACACACATACATATACCAAGGCTTTTCCCCCCTTCCAAGGGAGGTAGCCAAAAAGGGAAAGGCATAAAAACACTCCCACCCATTTCATCCCTAAATACACTCCACACCCCTCCCACCCTCCCTCTCATCTGAGCACCTCCTGGATGACGGGTCATCCCTGCACCCTGCCCACCGCCCTGGGTCAGAAGCAGTGTCGCAAGACACAGTATATCCACAGCAAGGCCGCTTCATTTAATCGGCGACCCCCCCTCTCCGTCCCCCTTTGCATATAAGGAGAGGACGGGGAGAAATCCCTTCGGGCTGCGTCAAAATTTACTCACACATACTACCCCACCCCCACCCCCCCGCCCATTCCTCCTCATGCAGTCACAACATCATCCATATACAACCATTCTCCACTCACCTCTGTCTTCCGTCCTCTCCCTTCCTTCCTCAACAGACATTCCCCTCTTCCCCAAAGCCCCCTTCACCCCATCCATCCACCTCGTCCTAGGACGTCCCCTCATGTTCACTCCCTCCACATCTGCCTTCCATACCTCTTTTACCAGTCTTTCTTCACTCATTCTTTCCATGTGTCCAAACCATCCTAATATTCTTTCATCAACCCTATCTCCCAAATCCTTTTTCACCCCTGTTCTCCTCCTCACCTCCTCATTTCTCACTCTATCCAGCCTAGTAACCCCCACCATACTTCTCAGACACCTCATCTCAAACACATTCAAACTCCTTCTCTCTTCTTCTCTTATGTTCCACGTTTCTGCCCCATACAGTGCTGTTGGCACAATCACTCCTTCATACAGTCTCCTCTTCGCATCCATTCCCAAATGTCTATTCCTCATTACACTCTTTAAACCACCAAGGTATTTACTCGCTTCTCTCAATCTACATTCTACCTCCACCTTCACTCCACCTTTTCCTGCTACACTTGCACCCAAGTATCTAAAACTATCCACTTCCTCCAGTCGCTCTCCCTTAATGTTCACTTCCAGTCTACTGCCACTTTCACCCCTTGTACATCTCATCACCTTACTTTTACCCACATTTATCTTCAGCTTTCTTCTATCACATACTCTCCCAAACTCTGCCACCAGCTTCCTCAATCCCTCCTCCGATCCTGCCACAAGCACAGTGTCGTCCGCAAACAACAGCTGGCTCACCTCCCACTTTTCTCCATTTTCTTTAACCATCTCCAATCCCTGACCCACTACCCTAGCATTCACCTCTCGCACCACCCCATCCATGTATAAATTGAACAGCCAGGGCGACATAACGCATCCTTGACGAAGTCCCACCTTTACTTCAAACCACTCACTCTCTCCATTTCTAATCCTGACACATGCTCTACTATTCTCATAAAAACTCTTGACAGCTCCAAGAAGCTTTCCTCCTATCCCATAAATCTGCATAACCTCCCACAGTGCCTTCCTGTCCACCCCATCATAAGCCTTTTCCAGATCCATAAAAGCCAAAAACACATCCTTGCCTTTTCCTATAGCCTTCTCACATATTGGTCTTACCACAAAGATCTGATCTACACAACCTCTACCTGTCCTAAATCCACACTGTTCCTCACCAATTACTCCTTCTGTTCCTCTCCTAATCCTCTCAATTAAGATCCTCCCATAAGCCTTCCCTACTACACTTAACAGGCTAATCCCTCTGAAACTACTACATTCACACTTGTCCCCTTTTCCCTTGTAAAGAGGAACTATACAGGCACTTCTCCAGTCCTCCGGTACTCTACCCTCTCTCCAGCAAACATTAAATAACCTCACCAACCAGTTCACCATCACTGAACCTCCCTTTTTCAGACATTCTGCATGGCATCCATCCAGACCAGGTGCCTTACCTGCTTTCATCATCTTTACAACTGCCTTCACCTCATCCTTCCTTATTTCTCCTCCATTCTCCTCACTCATCACTCTCATTTTCTTCGCATTTTCCACTGCAGCTATCTTTCCTTCCCTATCCTCCTTCACATTTAGCAACTCCCTAAAATATTCTGCCCATCTTCCCCTTACTGCCATCTCTTCCATTATCATCTCTCCATCTGTACCTTTTACCTTTTCTTCCCTACTTGATTCGCCTCCTCTTCCTCTCTTAATTTCTTTCCAAAACATCTTTTTATTACTTTCAAAATTTTCTGTCATACTCCTACCCCATTTCACATCTGCTCTCCTCTTTGCCTCCTTTACCTTTTGCTTTACTTCTCTTTTCTTTTCTTTGTGCGTCTCATATGACTCCCTCGTCCTCTTTTGTAACCAATCTGTGAATGCTCGCTTCTTCTCTTTTACAACCTTCTTTGTTTCCTCATCCCACCATTCACTACCCTTTCTTCTATTTCCCCCTGTCCTTCTTGTTCCACACACCATCCTTGCACACTTTAAGACTCCCTCCTTGAACCATCCCCATTCCTCCTCCACACCCATCTCTGCTCCATCCTTTACTCCCTCCCACTCCTCCTTCAGCTTCTTTTCGTACTCCTTCTCCTTTTCCTTTTCATTCAAGGAGTTCACTCTAAGAACCTCCCTACCTTTTGTCCCTTTCCTCTTTCTCCATCTATCCTCCACTCTCAGCTTACCTTCCACCAATAAATGATCTGATATTCCCCCACCCTCTCCCCTTAGCACATGTACATCCTTAACTCTTCCTATCATAATCCTATTTACCACTACATAATCCATTAGCGCTCTATCTACCACCCTTCCCTCCACCACCCTCTCCCATGTGTACTTATGCTCGACTTTCTTCCGAAACACTGTATTTGCTATCATCAACTCTCTTTCTAGACACATTTCCACCATCAACTCTCCACTACGATTCTTTCCTGGAACTCCACACTTCCCAACCACTC
>NC_134813.1:43147991-43150491 GCF_046742065.1 Oratosquilla oratoria | reverse complement strand
GACCCCCGTATTAAAAAATGGAGACAAAAAGAAGCCAATGAACTACAGGCCTACAAGCTTAACTTCAACCGTAGGAAAAATTATGATAACTATCGTCAGAAATGCTATCGAACACCATTTAGAAAGTAACTATTTAATAAATGATATCCAGCATGAATTCAGACGGAAATGTTCTTGCGTGACTAACCTACTCGGATTCTAAAACACAGTCATCTCAAATTATGACAAAAAGAAACAATATAGATTTAATATATCTGGACTTTGCAAAGGCCTTTGATACCGTCCCGTAAAAAAAAAAAAAAAAAAAAAAAAAAAAAAAACTTGCTAAATTAGTTTCACACGGAATTAGTGGTAGCCTTTTAAGTTTGACTAGTAATTGGTTGAACGATCGAAAACAGAGAGTTGTTCTAAATGGCAAAACTTCTAGATGGAAAAATGTTACGAGTGGAGTTCCTCAGGTTTCTGTTCTTGGGCCACTTCTATTCATAGTATATATAAATTATATAAATCACAGATTGAACTGTAGTCCTTTTCAGCTGCTGAAGAGGACTACATTTGTAGTCGAAATATACAGATCGTCTGTTTCTTTTGCTTTGTTTTTCCGACAATGGGTTATATTTAAACATATATATATATATATATATATATATATATATGTATATAATGCATAAACAGTGAGTATGTATATGTGCGTGTGTGTATGTGGTTATGGTTGTGTGTGTGCGTGATACACCATGGTCTTGGATCACGTGTTGGACTCGTGATCGACACTATTTCCCATCCGGAAGAGAACTCATATATGACCGATCTATGGGTAATGCTGTGACCTTACACGCACACACACCTAATTCCCTACCCACGAAAGTTGGAGTAACGACTCGCAGCCCAGCGATACTGAAATTATTGCAGCCCTGGACGTGATTCGAACCCGGGCCACCGAGTCGCGTCGTGTGTGTTCGTGTGTATTTACCTAGTTGTATTAAACGAGAAGAGAGCTATGCTCGTGATGACCTGTCTTTGTATCCTTTAGTATCAATTTTTTTCTTAAAATCTTGAATAGTGTTTGCACACACTGTTTCCTTATCTAATTTATTCCAGGTATCCACCACTTTATGTGTGAAGCTATTTTTATCAGATCTCTTCTATAGTTATCCTTTTTTACTTTCTTTTCATGTCCTCTTGTTTTACCGTTGTCCCGTTTTAATAAATCATCTCTATCTAGGATTTTCATTCCTTTCATGTTTCTATAGTCAGTAGATCTCCTCTTTCTCTTCTTTGTTTCAGAGTTGGTAGTTCCAATTTGGACAATGTTTCTTCGTATGTTAATTTGGAGAGAGTTGGTGCCAACTTTTTCGTTACTCTTTTTATCCTTTCTAATTTCTTTATATTCTTTTTAGTACTGAGTGTCCATCATCATCATTATCATCATCATCACCTTATCATAACTTATTTGAAGTTAATTGCTGAGCGAAGTTTCTCACGTTTTTTTTTTTTTTCGTATTCTTGGGTCCTTTTCCCGTTTATTTCTGTTCCTGTTATTTATCACCTGTGTGATAAATTTTGCTCTGATCTATTCTGTTAACTGTGTTACGGTTTTCCTCTATCTCAGACTTTCTCCCATCAATGATAGTTTTGTTGCTATTAGTGCATTTCTTAATTCAAGGTCTATAAATTTTCAAGTTAGACTGTTGTATACCGTAGTTGTACTAGTAATTATTTCAAAGAGAGAGTGAGTTTAGTGTGGTAATTCTCGCATAATACCGCCGTCATTCCAACTGTGATGTGCGTTCTAATGCTCTAACTGGGCAGGGAATCCCCCTCAACTGGACAAAATCGACTGATGGCAGTTAGATCAAACGAGAAAATCGTAAAGAAAAAACGAAAGAGATAATCGTGATGGACTCAATCGTTTTTCGATCTTTCTGTGCATTAGTAGTTTTCCTCAGTCGAACAAAATTGATTGGAGGCACCTAGAATAAACCTAAGATCTAAGTGATCTCTAGAAGTTTTTTGCAGTTTGGTCAAACTAATTATACTTTTCAACTTCTTCCAACAGTTATAATTGTTTTACTCCAAACTTTAAAGAGTTCAATATTACTTTCACTTTACTCTTTTCTTCACACATGTCTTGAAGTTCCTTGAGATAACTCAGTATTTGTTGCAATTTTTTTTACTGTTTCTGAAGTGAGAATGTCATTTCTTTGAAAGCTGAATATATTAATGTTGACTTTGTTGTTCTATTGAACAGTCACAGTTGAATTTGTCTTTTTTAATGTGTTGTATTTAATTAGAAAGAAGAAGCCAATCCATCTTTGGTAATTCTATGGAGACGACAAATTTAGAGACATCATACGTCTGGAAGGGCTCGTATGACATTGTTATTATGGTCAACATTGTCGTACATTTTTTTTTTTTTTATAAATCGAAAATATATTTTCTAATGACGAATTGATCTGAGATTCTATGTAATTTTCCAGGCTTACGTAAGTTGTCATTGATA
>NC_134813.1:43130491-43137991 GCF_046742065.1 Oratosquilla oratoria | reverse complement strand
TCAAATGAAATTCAGATTTTGATTGTATATGACTGGGACCTTTCAGCTGAAAGAGCCTGGGACACCCTCCCGGGGTGTCCCAGGTTCATATGTAAAACTATATGCACTATGGCCGCTCAAAATATTTCTTTAAGGGTTATATTTATTCATGCACATACACACACACACACACACGCGCGCGCGCGCACACACGCGCGAACACACACACAGTTGTCTAGATTGCAATTTGCGCAGTTTGATGGATTTTTTGTTACGTTTTCCATGATGAAAACAAAATGAGACTCTGGGGGGGTACAGTCATAACCTTCATGTTCATCATTGGTGAAAGTGACTTGGCACACTTCAAGCTCCGATTCGTCCACTGTGTTAAAGGTGTGGTAGTGAGTCGATTCGGACGCTAAAAGCTAAAACGGAATCTGTCCCCTTCATTCATCTTTGCACTCAAACCCCGCCCATTTCGTCAATCTCGATGGTAATGGCATCGTGTCCGGTGGGAGTCATTTTAAAACCAGCTGTATGCCGCCTCCTTCATTACTGTTACTGAACGCCTAGATATGGCCAACAATCAAGACTTTTCTCTTTTTATCGACCTCCTTATTTTAGTTAAGACGAGGGCGGGGCGTCGGCGCCTGGAGGGAGGGAAGGGGGGAGGGAGGGAGGGTGGGAGGGGCCTTCGTGCAGCTCCAGGCTGGCGTCAGGCTGCTCTCCTCCTGCTGGCGCTTCTGTCCGTAGAGGAGTCCGGATCGATTCGCGCGTGCCGAGCCACCAAAAGGTCGCGTTGTCTTGGGCAGAAACTTCGCGGGAGGAGTCCTCCGCCCCATGCAGCAAATGTGTCCGCGCCCAGGGATCTCGTGGGAAGCGGACTTGACCTGATGCCATTCATTATCACAATGACACTAGAAGGGCGGGGGTGGGGCGCTCCCCCCCCCCCGACCTCTTTTTCACCTGGATGAGGTAGCACGGAGGAATTCTTTTTATCACCCAAATTATATTTTTGTAAAATCATATTACTCAAAGAATTATTTTTGTTGGAATATTTAAATATTTTTGCAGGAATATGTTACCTTCACTTCAAAAGTACACAAAAACAAATAATTTACTCTTTAAATTGTCACACAAACACACATAGACAAGCAGCCGCACGCACACATACACACACACACACACACACACACACACACACACACACATATATATATATATATATATATGCATATATATGTATATATATGTATATCTGCATATATATGCATATATATACATATACAAACGTACATGCATATCAAATGCCACAGATTATGTTTTTTCTGGGTCCTTGACACGCCAAGTCGCCAACAATTCCCGAAGGACCCAGCCGGAGGTGCATGAGCAAGAGGAACTGAGATGACGACGACGATGATGATGATGATGATCCTGGTGGTTCCCCACTAAAATAAGGACGTATTTGGACTACATGTCAGGAGGGTTAATGGGGCTACTCAAAGTCCGATACTTGTTTGTCATAATTAAGGGCCGCGAGGTCTTGGGCCAGAAGACTCTATTGACCTTCGACACTCAGTACTACACCAACATTTATGTTTAGCGAAGCACTTAGTCAGGTGTTGTATTGGCAGTGAGGGTTCTGTCTACACTGGAATGTCCAGTCTCTAAGCGAGAAGACCCTCACCAGTCTTACGACGCGATTAGAAACGAAAGCTACGAGACTTCGAGGCCGCGCAAGAGGGCAATGCCCACACTGATTGCCCTGAGTGATTCAATAACTAGGTCAAGCTGTAGTCAGTGCTAGGCGCTTGGGGATCAAACTAGCGAACTAGGAGGTGATGTCGAAGCTCAGCGCTCTAGAGGGACACAAACAGAAAATGGGAAACAGGAATATATGTTGGTTGTGAAAGATGTCTCATCTTTTTTTTCTTTATTCTATACGGTACTAAGTCTGTTCATTTAAATTAGACAAAGATTTCTTGAAGAAAAAAAATCTCTCAAAGATTGAAGTAGAAATCTTGGCAACCATGAAAAACAGTTACAGGAAACTTGTAATTCAGTGAAATTTTGGAAAAAAGAAGAACAAACAAAATTCTAAAAATGGGAGGGAAACCACCAACATCGGAGTGATTCACCTCTTCGCTGAAGTGAGGCTTTCGGTCGGTGATTCAGGATCTGGGTCCCACGCGTCCCACACACACGATGCCGTGAAATCGGCTGGCAGCAACCACAGGCAAAAGAATCCAAGGGGGATCGTAAGGAGCTCAACGGGAGGAATCTTTTGCTGCTGGAGGAAGACACACACGCGCGCGCACGCACACACACATACATGTATATATATATATATATATATTATATATATGTATACATATATATATATATACATACATATATATATATATATGTATATATGTATGTATATACTGTATATATATATATGTTTAGGAAGAAAGTCAAGTATAAGTACACATGGGAGAGGGTGATGGATGGAAGGGTTGCAGATAGAGGGTTAATGGACTATATATTGGTGACCAGGAGTATGGTAGGAAGAGTTAAGGATGTACATGTTCTAAGGGGAGAGAGTGGGGAAATATCAGATCATTTTCTGGTGGCAGGTATATTGAGAATGGAAAATGGGTGGGGAAAGAAGAAAAGGGCAGAACGTAGGGAGGTATTTAGAGTAAACTGCTTAAATGAGAAAGAAAAGGAAAATGAGTATAAGAAGAAGCTGAGAGAGGAGTGGGAAGGAGTGAAGGATAAAGTAGAACTAGGAGTGGAGGAAGAATGGGGATGGTTCAAGGAGGGAGTCATAAGGTGTGCAAAGATGGTGTGTGGAACAAGGAGGGCGGGAGGAAATAGAAAGAAGGGTAGTGAGTGGTGGGATGAGGAAGCAAAGAAGGGTGTAGAAGAGAAGAAGCAGGCATTCAAAGATTGGCTACAAATTAGGACAAGGGAATCGTATGAGAGGTACAAAGTAAAGAGAAGGGAAGTTAAGTATAAGATAAAGGAAGCAAAGAGAGCAGATGTGAAATGGGGCAAGAGTATGACAGAAATTTTTGAAAGTAATAAAAAGATGTTTTGGAAAGATATTAAAAGAGAAAGAGGAGGCGAATCAAGTAGAGAAGAAAAGGTAAAAGGTGCAGATAGAGAGATGATAATGGAAGAGAAGGCAGTGAGAGAAGGTGGGCAGAGAAACTGGAGGAAGGGGATAGTTTTAGATACTTGGGTGTGAATGTGGCAGGAAAGGGAGGAGTGGGGGTGGAGGTAGAATGTAGATTGAGAGAAGCGAGTAAATGCCTTGGTGGATTAAATTTTTTAATGAGAAATAGACATCTGGGAATGGATGCTAAGAGGAGGTTATATGAAGGAGTGATTGTGCCGACAGCACTGTGTGGGGCAGAAACATAGAACATAAGAGAGGAGAGAAGGAGTTCAAATGTGTTTGAGATGAAATGTCTGAGAAGTATGATAGGGGTTACTAGACTAGAGTGAGAAATGAGGAGGTGAGGAGGAGAACAGGGGTAGAAATGGAGCTGGGAGATAGGGTTGATGAAAGAGTATTAGGATGGTTTGGACACATGGAAAGAATGAGTGAAGAAAGATTAGTAAAAGAGGTGTGGAAGGCAGAGGTGGAAGGAGTGAATATGAGGGGGCGTCCTAGGATGAGATGGATGGGGTAAAAGGGGCATTACAAAAGAGAGGAATGTCTGTTGAGGAAGGACGGGAGAGGACAGAAGATAGGGGTATATGTATATATATATATATATATATATATATGTATGTGTGTGTGAGCATGCTGTATGTGTATACACGCAAACACACACACACACACGTATTATATATATATATATATACTGTATATATACATACACACACACACACATCGGTCTACTCTCGACATTCTTTCGTTCGGCTTTATCTGGCGGTTTTGGAATCTCCCCAGCAAGCTATTTCTGGCTGACATCAATAATGCATGGTGGAGGGGGTGGGGGTGGGGGGGAGACGGTGCTCCTCTGGCTTTATGGAACACTCACCTCCACTTGTTAGCCTACAATCGATCTGAACGGAAGGTTAAAGAGAATCATACAGATGGATAACATAACTCAGGATCTCACTTGAAATCGGCCACGGCTGATTTGTTTCTGCTGTCGTTTTGTTGAATAAAACATTAACTGGTACTTCGACGTCATAGCATTACGTTTTATATCATACAAACGTATTATTCAAATGAAGAAAGATTAAGCACGTATTAGCCCTACATATATATTTATATATATATATATATATATATATATGTAGATATATGTATATATATATATATATGTATATATATATGTAATATATATATATATATATATATATATATTAATTTATTTATTTTACTTGTTGATTTACTTATTTTATTTATTTTTACCTAACTTCTTGAGGTGCTGACTGGGGGAGTGCATACAGTAGAATTTGATAATTGTCGAATTTTACTGCATCCATTTGCACATTATCAGGACAGATTACAGAATGCAGACTGGAAAACACATACACACACATAAACACTCTCGTGGGCGGGGAGTTGGGTGTGTGTGCGTGTAAGGTCACAGCATTACCCATAGATCGGTCATATATGAGCTCTCTCTCTCTCTCTCTCTCTCTCTCTCTCTCTCTCTCTCTCTCTCTCTCTCTCTCTCTCTATATATATATATATATATATATGTATGTATATATATGTATATATATATTATATATATATATGTATATATATATGTATGTATATATATATATATATATATATATGTATATATATAGATATACATACGTATATATATGTATATATGTATATATATACATATATGTGTATATATATATATATATTTATATATATATTTATATATATATGTATATGTATATACATATACATATGTAATATATATATATATATACATATATATACATATACATATATATGTGTATATATATGCATATATATATATATATATACATATATATATATATATGTATAAATATATATATATATACATATATCTGTACATGTATATACATGTATATATATATATATATATATATATATACATGTATATATATATATATATATATATATATATATATATACACATACATCATACATATACCAAAGGCTTTTTCCCCTTACACGGGGGGTAGCCAAAAAGAAAAATGCATAGAAACCATTCCCAACCATTTCTATTCCTTATATACTCCACTCCCCTCCACCCTTCTCCCTCCATCTTATCTTGGCACCTCTTGGATGACGGGTCATCCCCGCATCCTGTCCACTGCCCTGAGTCAGAATCAGTGTCGTAAGACACTGCACATCCACAGTAAGGCCGCTTCATAAATTCGGCGACCCCCCCCCCCCCTATGTCCTCTCATGCAGAAAAAAAAAGAGGACGGGGAGAAATCCCTCCGGGTTGCGTCAAATTTTTTCTCATACATACATCCTCACCCCCCATCCCCCACCCACTCCCCTTCATGCATCACAGCGTCATCCATACATAACCCTTCTCCATTCACCCCTATCTTCTGTCCTCTCCCGTCCGTCCTCAACAGACATTCCTCTCTTTTGTAATACCCCTTTCACCCCATCCATCCATCTCATCCTAGGATGTCCCCTCATATTCACTCCTTCCACCTCTACCTTCCACACCTCTTTTACTAACATTTCTTCACTCATTCTTTCCATGTGTCCAAACCATCCTAATACTCTTTCATCAACCCTATCTCCCAATTCCCTTTCCACACCTGGTCTCCTCCTCACCTCATTTTTCACTCCATCTAGCCTAGTAACCCCTATCATATTTCTCAGACATTTCATCTCAAACACATTCAAACTTCTTCTCTCTTCCTCTCTTATGTTCCATATTTCTGCCCCGTACAATGCTGTTGGCACAATCACTTCTTCATATAACCTCCTCTTAGCATCCATTCCCAGATGTCTATTTCTCATTACACTTTTTAATCCATCTAGGCATTTACTCGTTTCTCTCAATCTACATTCTACCTCCACCCCCACTCCTCCCTTTCTGCCACATTCGCACCCAAATATCTAAAACTATCCCCTTCCTCCAGTCTCTCACCCTTAATGCTCACTTCCAGCCTGCTGTCACCCTCTCCCTGTGTACATCTCATCACCTTACTTTCGCCCACATTTATCTTCAGATTCCTTCTTTCACACACCTTCTCAAACTCTGCCACTGACTTCCTCAATCCCTCCTCTGATCCTGCTACAAGCGCAGTGTCGTCAGCAAACAACAACTGGCTTATTTCCCTCTTTTCTCCATTTTCTTGAACCATCTCCAACCCCTGACCCACTACCCTTGCATTCACCTCTCGCACCACCCCGTCCATGTATAGATTGAACAGCCAGGGCGACATAACACATCCCTAACGAAGTCCCACCTTTACCTCATACCATTCACTCTCTCCATTTCTAATCCTAACGCAAGCTCTACTACTCTCATAAAAACTCTTGACTGCTCTTAACAGCTTTCCTCCTATCCCATATATCTGCAGTACCTCCCACAGTGCCTTCCTGTCTACCCTGTCATAAGCCTTTTCTAAATCTATAAAAGCCCAAAAAACATCCTTACCTTTTCTTATAGCTTTCTCACATATCTGTCTTACCACAAAAATCTGATCTACACAACCCCTACCTGTCCTAAATCCACACTGTTCCTCACCAATTACTCCCTCTGTTCCTCTCCTAATCCTCTTAATCAAGACCCTCCCATAAGCCTTCCCAACCACACTTAACCAGCTGATCCCTCTGAAACTACTACACTCACACTTGTCCCCTTTCCCTTGTAAAGCGGAACTATACAGGCACTCCTCCAGTCCTCCGACACTCTACCCTCTCTTAAACAAACATTAAATATCCTCACCAGCCAGTCCACCATAACTGTACCTCCGTTCTTCAGACATTCTGCATGGCATCCATCCAACCCAGGTGCCTTACCTGTTCTCATCTTAACAGCTGCTTTCACTTCATCTTTCCCTATTTCTCCTCCATTTTTCTCACTCATCACTCTCATTTTCTTAGCGCTTCCCACTGCAACTACCTTTCCCTCCCTATCCTTCTTCATATTTAGCAACTCCCTAAAATACTCTGCCCACCTTTCTCTCACTGCCTTTTCTTCCATTATCATCCCTCCATCTGCACCTTTTACCTTTTTTTTCTTTACTTGATTCGCCTCCTCTTCCTCTTTTAATTTCTTTCCAAAACATATTATTACTTTCAATTTTTTCTGTCATATTCTTACCCCATTTCACATCTGCTCTCCTCTTTGCTTCCTTAATTTTATGCTTAACTTCCCTTCGCTTTACTTGTACCTCTCATACGATTCCTTCATCCTAATCTATAGCCAATCTATGAATGCCTGCTTCTTCTCTGCTACACCTTTCTTTGCTTCCTCATCCCACCACTCATTACCCCTCCTTCTATTTCCTCCCGCCCTCCTTGTTCCACACACCATCTTTGCACACCTTATG
>NC_134813.1:43110491-43125491 GCF_046742065.1 Oratosquilla oratoria | reverse complement strand
CTGACCGCTACAAGAACAGTGCCATCCCATCCATTGTGCACATAATCAACTCTATGTAAACTTGTACCGTGTATATACTCTAAGTTTTATAATTTTAATCAGCTTTTGTAATGTATTATTGTCAGTGTATTACTGCAATTGAAATAAACCTTTTATCATTATTACTATTATACATATATATATATTGCAGAAACCACAGGGAAATTAAAGTCGGAATACTAGCGACTTTAATTTCCCTGTGGTTTCTGCAATATCTTTTCGTCACGCGTTATTGTAATTATTTTTGCAACACACACACACACACACACACACACACATATATATATATATATATATATATATATATATATATTCTAAGAATATTGGTTATAGGGAGACGATGTGTAGAAACTAAATTTGGCCTATTTTAGTTAAAAATCAGTGTGGGTAACCTAGATTTTGTAGTTGAGATCTTGTAGTGTTGGTTTATATATATATGTATATATATATGTATATATATATATATATATATATATATATATATATATATACATATGTGTGGTGGCATTACCCAGTTTCACACATTCATGCGGTGGCTTGAAAAATGTATTAATCTTGTCGGGTTCTGCTGCTCGCTTCGTAAATTCATTTTACTGGACCCGCTGAACAGAATAGACAAATTTTTTTACTCTATTCGTACCTCGCTACCGATACTTGGACTTGCGTTTTTTTTTTATTTATTTTTTATTTTTTTTTTATGAACTAGGTACCGCGGGCAAGAATTTAGTATTCGCGGGTTAAGGGATATTAAGCTTATTTTGATAAAATAGGGGAAAGTGGGGCAAGACGCCCCCCCCCCCTTAAGGATGAATTTGTCTAGTTTCCACATCTTCTGCAGTTGACCTCTAACATAAGCAAAATTTCTAAGCCATTTTCAGTCTTATCTATGATATATTCTACGTAAACTCCTCATGATTTCCACAGAAAACTTATAATGAGCGACTTACTCCACATGCAACTACTGGGAGGTGTTAAAGAATGGTAGTTTGTGTCCCGATCACAGATCTAAAGTACCTACAAATTATTTTGGGCAAGTTTATTTCCATTATTGTCAATTTTCGCAAATTTCTGGAATAAACGCCAGAGTCGATTTTGAGGGAAGAATTACTTTGTTGGAATAAATTCTAAATGTTTGAAAATATTTATTACTGATTTCTTTGAATTGTTTATCATTGAATGTGCACTCGCGCTTCTATCGTGCACGGCTTGAAAGGCGTCTATCATTTTTGTCATCACGTTAGAGGGATTACCCAAAGCAAGAAAACTATGTTTTAGATTCTGTATAATACAAAATATCAAGTACAACCCTAGTGGTGTAAATGACATATACATGGGGTAAAATGCCCATCACTGGTCTTCTTACCCCGATACATAGGGGCATTTTAACTAAACGTGATCTCGTATTAAAAAAATAATAATAATCATCCCACCATGTAAAGTTAATATAATCAAGTGGTACACATTTTTCCTTTGCTATCTTTCCTCTCCATTTTTCCTATATTAACTGTTCACACCATTAAAGTTAACTCTACAAATATTCTTCTAATAGAAACCATTAAACCAACAGAATATTTACACAATACTAAACAAAAACAAATATTGTCTCACTGTATTCAAGATGTATGATTGATTTTTGCTCTAATATTTTCTTGGAGTGTTGCCTGATGATTCTATGTAAACACATTCAATATAAGTAAAGATGAAAGGAAGGGAGAAATTGATGGGAAACCTTTTACCCTACTGGGATATCTTACTCCACCCGACTCCAAGTATGGGTATTTTTTTAGAATTGCACATCTACGCGGTATAGCATTAGAAAAATAAATATTAATTTTGTAAGTTATAATAGATCAATGTAATAAATATTTTTCTTGGCGGAAATCAATATCAGAAAACGTTGCTAAAACCTATACAGAAAAGAACGTAGTCGCTTCGACTCCTGTAGACGCCATCTTTGTTTTGATAGATTCGGAGGTCGTAGGCGACGACGACGACCCTAATGACCTCTAGAATTATAGGCTGTAATTTTAAAGGTCATCAGGGTACCTCATTACTAAATGCAGGTTAGGTTAGGTAGGTAGGCTAGGTTAGAATAGACGAATCAATAATACTTTAATTTCTTTGGCCTCAGCCTCTACCAAAACAAAGATGGCGTCTCAAACAACCGAGGCTGCTACGTTTGTTCGTTTATAGCTTTTAGCAACTTTTTCTTTTATTTATTTCCTCCAAGAATGACGTATGTTACATTGATATATTATAATTTACAAAATTATTATTTAATTTTCTATTTCTATATCGTGTAGGTGTGCACTTCTAAAAATTAACACAAGTATGCAACAAATACAAATAAAAGCAGTCGGAGTTTTCACCTGTTTATCATAGCTGTAGAGTAAATGATATTACTTAAAGGGACACTTTTGAACAATCCAAACGAGTGGAAATTCACACTGTGCGACTACTCAATACTAGCCACCTGGGTTCTTCAAAACCAACCCGATTCAGTGCAAATATAGCAAATTAGACAAACCTACATTCAAATAAAGGTTTGTTGACAATATGATAAATAAGTGGCAATGTTTATCCACAAGTTATTTTAGAGTTTATAAAACAAATTAATGTATTTTTTGATTGTTTTAAGGAGTTGTCCTATGTTGGCGATTAAAGCCTGCTTAACAATAAAATAATTACTTTGTTTTTATCTGAAATTGGAGGCATAAAAACATTACCAAATCGTTTGTAGAGATAACAAACATGGGGAAACGCTTTTTGCCAAAAGTCGTGGGTAAACAAGTATTTTCTTAAACTGGTTACCTGTATAAACGATTTAGCTCATCCCTGTGGTGACTCTCAAAATTGAACGAACCTCAAGACTGCCCTAGGGTGGTATTCCTGTATGCCTCAATCTTTACGAGTTCTTGAAAATCACCAGAAAAGTACTGAGCAACGCCACTGGGGCGCTTTAACTTGCGCGGTCCCAGTCGACGAATTCAAATGTTTGTGTAGTAGTGGAAAAAACTTTAGGAATCGATTCTAAATTGTTGAATGTGTAGAAATTAAGCCAAAACTAAACAAATGGAGATTAATCCAGATTATTTTAAAATGCCTAATTAAATTAATTTAAATTAGAAACAACCAACCAAAAGGTCTCCTGTCGGTATGGTCTTCTTTTGTAATCCTTTGTAATGATATCATAACATGATTTAAAAATCGATTATAAGTAAAAAACACAGTACCATAATCAAAGTTTTTCTACGGTTTCAGAAATGCTATACATACGTCATAATTTTTATTTATATTTCCAAAATAATATTTCAAATATAGTTAATTTCATTGAAAGTTTTTGCGTTAAAAATTCAAGATGTTCTCGGAACAAAGTGAAAACAAATTACGTATGATATAGTTAATATAGTATCAATTCAACTCTGTGGTGGATCAAGGGGGGCGTCTATGGGGACAGAAGCTCCCTCCAAATTTGTTCCTTCATTATCTCATTCCAGAGGTCGAGAAAGCTGCCTCGTGTACACTGGAACGTCTCAGGAAGCAGTAATACAGTGGCAGATTTTTTTCCTCTCCAGTATTTGATAAAACGCTTCAGTAAGAATAATTGGAAGGATATTCAACACATTATTAAGGGTAAATCTTTAAAGATGTTAGATTAAGTATTACGTTTGTGTCGGTGAACACGAGGCAGGCCTCTCGACCTCTGGAATGAGGTAATGAGAGAACGAAAGGGTTGGGAGGGGCTGAGGGGACTGAAGCCCTCCCCCCCCATGGATCTGCCACTGATTTACACACACACACACACACACACACACACACACACACACACACACACACACACACACACACACACACACACACACACACACACACACACACACACACACACACACACACACACATATATATATATGTATATATGTGTGTATATATATATGTATATATATGTATATATATATGTATATATATGTATATATATATATATATATATATGTATATGTATTGATAAGTATTTTAGACAAATGATTTGAATGGTGGAGAACATAAACACAGGGGAAGGCTCGGAACCCTAAACGCTCTAACGTTTCGTTCGCGTAGAAATTCTTCAGAGAGTGTACGTAGAACTGCAATTGAAGTTTATGTACTAAATCTAATTACCTTTTCGGACACTTGGGAAAGGTCGTTTTTCTGGTGTGTTCTAGAATTAAAATACTAGTTTGTTTAGATAAATTTATAAACCCTCCTCGATGGTTCGATGAATTATTAGTTGAAATATATGCTGATTCTATAATTCTTCTAGTGAATTTATTAAAACCTTTATGTAGCACTTCAGCTCCTCTCCAGTTTGGTAAATGATCGATTTTTTCCGCATGAACGAGTGAAGCAGATAAATTCAAAATACATGCCAGAAAATTTCTTAATAAAAATAAAAAAGGAAAGGAATTAATGGGACTTCTGGAGGATCCTCCCAGGATGCGCGGTATACCAAAAATTCACAAACCTAACGTTCCAATGCGACCCATAACTTCAGGGGTTGGCAGTGCACCCCACAGACTAGCGAAATGTCTAGCCAAACCGTTATCACAGGCAATGGGATCAATCAGCAATACACATTTAAAAAATTCTAACGATCTTTTGACAAGACTAAAGGATTTAGATTTCACGGGGAAAAAGTTAGTAAGCTATGATGTTAAGGCGTTATTTACAAATGTTTCCACTGACGGTGCGTTAGAAGCAGTAAAGAAAGTAATAAAAGATATGAACGATACTGACCTACCCATAAGAAAACAAGATTATATAGAATTGATAGATTTATGCGTACATTTCGGTGCGTTTACTTTTAATGGTGACGAGTATGAACAACACAGAGGTCTTGCTATGGGTAGTCCTTTAAGTGCAGTGATGGCCTCTCTATATATGAATTCATTGGAAAAAGAAAATTGTATCAGAATCAATGGTAGGGGATCACACTGGTTTAGATATGTAGACGACGTCCTTGCTATCATCCCCGAAAACACTAATGTAAATAATAAGGTGAGAATGCTTAACGCGGTCAACAGCGACATTCAGTTCACCGTAAAAGAGGAACAAAACGGACAATTGCCCTTCCTAGATATGTTAATACGACGAGTAGGAAAAACTGTGACTTTCTCAGTATACAGAAAGGAAACAAACAAAGAGGATTTAGTACATTTCTTTTCCGCACATGACGATAGGACAAAGAGTGGTATAGTAATAGGATTTTTTCTCAGGGCACTACGAATATGTAGCAATGAATACCTAGAGGACGAATTTGATTATATTATGAAAACCTTTGACAAACTTGGATATCCAGAGGGAATGTTGAGGAAAACAAAAAGAAAAACAATAAATATCAATAATCACGGAAAGAAAGAGAGAAATGATAAAAATAATACCAATTTTATATCAGTAGGACTACCTGGCTCAGAAACGTCGCCAATAATAGACAAATATTTAACAAAAACAGGTATAAACATAACAAAAATAACTAACAAGAGGATAGGTGATTTGATAAAGACTTCCGAAAAGCGAACCAATTCCGAAAACAGCGTCGCATACAAAATCCCATGCAATAGTTGCTCAATGGCATATTTTGGCAAGTCATCAAGGGGATTAGAAAAAAGAATTTATGAACATAAAAACGACTTAAAAGCACATAGGATATCTAATTCTTTAGTAGTTCATAGGGAAAAATTCGATCATTTACCAAACTGGAGAGGAGCTGAAGTGCTACATAAAGGTTTTGATAAATTCAGTAGAAGAATTGTAGAATCAGCATATATTTCAACTAAATATTCATCGAACCATCGAGGAGGGTTTATCAATTTAGCTAAATAAACTAGTATTTTAATTCTAGAACACGCCAGAAAAACGACCTTTCCCAAGTGTCCGAAAAGGTAATTAGATTTAGTACATAAACTTCAATTGCGGTTCTACGTACACTCTCTGAAGAAGTTCTACGCGAACGAAATGTTAGTGTTTAGGGTTCCGAGCCTTCCCCTGTGTTTATGTTCGCCATCATTCAAATCATATGTATATATATATATATATACATACATACATACATACATACATACATACACACACACACACACACACACACACACACACACACACACACACACACACACACACACACACACACACACACACACACACACACACACACACACACACACACACACACACACATATATATATATATATATATACATATATATATATATATATATATAAATATATATATATATATATATATATATATATATATATATATATATATATATCCTGTATACAGGCACACACACACACACACACACACACACACACACACACACACACACACACACACACACACACACACACACACACACACACACACACACACTCACACAACTTGGTGGCGCGGTTGGTAGAGTCCCCGACTGTCACTGCGGCGGTCCGGGTTCGAATCCTGCCCAGGGAAAATGATTTCAGTGTCGCAGCGCTTCGAGTTGTTACTCCAACTCTCGTAGGCGGGGAGTTGGGTGTGTGTGTGCGTGTAAGGTCACAGCACTACCCATATATCGGTCATACGAGCTCTAAGCTCTCTTCCGGGAGGGAAATATCTGTCGATCACGTGTCCAGTTCGTGATCCAAAGACCAAGGTGAATACATACAGACACACACACACACACACACACACACACACACACACACACACACACACACACACACACACACACACACACACACACACACACACACACACACACACACACACACACACACACATATATATATATATATATATTGTTTTGAAGGTTGGACAGATGAGTGAAAAGGTGGTAGAGAAATACGGGTTAGAGCGAGAACACTGTATTACTGACGTTTCGACTACAAGTCTTCTTCAGAGTGACAGACAGCGTGTGTGTACATCATATATACTCTCTTTATGGCTCATCCGGCTGGACGTTTCAGCAAGTCGCATGCCGATTGGCCCGATACTCCCTCCTCCACAACCAATCTGGCGGCTGTAAATGACAAGTTAACGAACCCTTCTCTGTGGTTGCTGACCTTTCCCAGTGTTATGCACGCGGACTCGACCAGCTTTCTCATTCTCCTTTGAAGTCCGGTGCAGATCGGGCGTGCTTCTTCCCATTCTGGTAAATGTCCGTGTGTGTCCACATGTACTACCAGTGAATTTGAAGTCCTGTGATGTCGTAGGTCGTTCTTGTGTTCTCCTAGTCTTTTTGTCAACCCCCGTGACGTCTCACCGTAATATGTTGCAGGACATCCACTACATGGTATTCCGTATACTATGCTATTTTCGTTGGTGTGTTGTTCTTGTTTGTTACTTAGGACGTCTTTTATTTTGCGCACGGATTTATACGCTATTTGGATGCCGGCTTTAGATAACGTATTGGTTATGGCTTTTGCTTCCTTTGCGAAAGGTACTACTAGGTATTTTATTGAAGCTTTGTCACTTTTCGGTCTTGCGTAAATTTCTTCCGCTTTCCTTCTCAATTTGGATAGTAGTCCTGCTGGGTACATAAGCTTGCGGAAGACATTAAATATGTAGGACATCTCCTCTTCTACATATTCTTTGTTGCATATCCTCAATGCTCTCAGATAGAAACCTATTATCATACCTGTTTTTGTGCGTGTGCTGTGATGGGATAAGTAGTGTATGAAGTCGTCTTTGTTCGTGGGTTTTCTGTATACTGAAAACTTTACATCCGTTTCACCCCGATGAATGACAGTGTCTAGGAATGGTAATTGGTTGTCTTTCTCAAACTCCACTGTGAACTGGATGTCTTTGTTCACTTCGTTAAGCATGCGGAGTTTATTGTTTATATCTGTTCCCTCGGGTACCACCACCAACACGTCATCTACGTATCGGAACCAATGTGAGCCTCTTCCTATTATGCGAATAAATTTATCCTCCTCTAGTGTTTCCATAAAAAGAGAAGCCATGACAGCACTTAGAGCCAGTCCTCGATGTTGTTTAAACTCTTGGCCCTCAAACACAAAGGCACCAAAGTTCACACACAGAGATACCAACTCTATATAGTCTGTTTTTCTGACTGGAAAGTCGCTTTCATTCATAGAATTTATAACCCTCTTTAACGCCTCAATGGCCCCCTCAATACTTACGTTCGTAAATAACGCTGTCACGTCGTAGCTGGCTAACTTTTTCCTCTCGAAGTTAACTTTTTCTAGGCGTCTAATCAGATCCGACGAGTTGCGTAGGTGTGCGTCGCTTATTGTTCCTAGTAGCGCAGAAAGGGGCTTTGCGAGTTGTTTAGCTAGGCGATGCGGGGCACTGCCTATCCCTGAGGTGATGGGTCTCATTGGTATACCCGCTTTGTGGATCTTCGGTATTCCTCTAAAGTTGAAAAGGAAATTACTAGGCTTGTGTTCTAACAGCATGTGGAACAACATAGGTCGTACTAACCTCATCACCAATCTATCAGATATACATCTCTCAAAGACGGAAACTCAAGTGCTCTCCCTTGGCTTAAAATTTGACACCGGATTATACGGGAAACAATACGGCGAGTCTATCAACAAGAACTACAGATGGGACGAAAAGGACGTAGAAAAAGGATTTAAACAAGGTGTGATTTCCTGCTACCACGCCCTAGCGAACAACAACGAATGTAGTCTGCCGAGAAGATTCATGAAGGCTTTAGAAGATCTCAGCAGACGAACGGACATCTTAATAACACAAGCGGATAAAGGAGGTGGAATCGTGGTAATGAACAAAAGTAGCTACGTTGAGAAGATGCATGAGCTTTTAAACGATGAAAACACATACAAGAAGATGCCCACTGGTTTCGCACAACAGGAGGCCGACGAGTTCAAAAAGAAGGCAAGGAAGATTCTATCTAGGACGAAGAAAGGAAAAGAGAAATTAGGACTTCTAGAAGAGGCCCCAAGACCACCCAGAATGAGAGGAATACCGAAGATCCACAAAGCGGGTATACCAATGAGACCCATCACCTCAGGGATAGGCAGTGCCCCGCATCGCCTAGCTAAACAACTCGCAAAGCCCCTTTCTGCGCTACTAGGAACAATAAGCGACGCACACCTACGCAACTCGTCGGATCTGATTAGACGCCTAGAAAAAGTTAACTTCGAGAGGAAAAAGTTAGCCAGCTACGACGTGACAGCGTTATTTACGAACGTAAGTATTGAGGGGGCCATTGAGGCGATAAAGAGGGTTATAAATTCTATGAATGAAAGCGACTTTCCAGTCAGAAAAACAGACTATATAGAGTTGGTATCTCTGTGTGTGAACTTTGGTGCCTTTGTGTTTGAGGGCCAAGAGTTTAAACAACATCGAGGACTGGCTATGGGTTCACCACTAAGTGCTGTCATGGCTTCTCTTTTTATGGAAACACTAGAGGAGGATAAATTTATTCGCATAATAGGAAGAGGCTCACATTGGTTCCGATACGTAGATGACGTGTTGGTGGTGGTGGTACCCGAGGGAACAGATATAAACAATAAACTCCGCATGCTTAACGAAGTGAACAAAGACATCCAGTTCACAGTGGAGTTTGAGAAAGACAACCAATTACCATTCCTAGACACTGTCATTCATCGGGGTGAAACGGATGTAAAGTTTTCAGTATACAGAAAACCCACGAACAAAGACGACTTCATACACTACTTATCCCATCACAGCACACGCACAAAAACAGGTATGATAATAGGTTTCTATCTGAGAGCATTGAGGATATGCAACAAAGAATATGTAGAAGAGGAGATGTCCTACATATTTAATGTCTTCCGCAAGCTTATGTACCCAGCAGGACTACTATCCAAATTGAGAAGGAAAGCGGAAGAAATTTACGCAAGACCGAAAAGTGACAAAGCTTCAATAAAATACCTAGTAGTACCTTTCGCAAAGGAAGCAAAAGCCATAACCAATACGTTATCTAAAGCCGGCATCCAAATAGCGTATAATTCCGGGCGCAAAATAAAAGACGTCCTAAGTAACAAAACAAGAACAACACACCAACGAAAATAGCATAGTATACGGAATACCATGTAGTGGATGTCCTGCAACATATTACGGTGAGACGTCACGGGGGTTGACAAAAAGACTAGGAGAACACAAGAACGACCTACGACATCACAGGACTTCAAATTCACTGGTAGTACATGTGGACACACACGGACATTTACCAGAATGGGAAGAAGCACGCCCGATCTGCACCGGACTTCAAAGGAGAATGAGAAAGCTGGTCGAGTCCGCGTGCATAACACTGGGAAAGGTCAGCAACCACAGAGAAGGGTTCGTTAACTTGTCATTTACAGCCGCCAGATTGGTTGTGGAGGAGGGAGTATCGGGCCAATCGGCATGCGACTTGCTGAAACGTCCAGCCGGATGAGCCATAAAGAGAGTATATATGATGTACACACACGCTGTCTGTCACTCTGAAGAAGACTTGTAGTCGAAACGTCAGTAATACAGTGTTCTCGCTCTAACCCGTATTTCTCTACCACCTTTTCACTCATATGTATGTATATATATGTGTGTGTATATATATATATATGTATATATATATATATATATGTGTGTATATGTATATATATATGTATATATATATATGTATATATATATATGTATATGTATATATGTATATATACATATATATATGCATGTTCACACACACACACACACACACACACACACACACACACACACACACATGCAAAGTCGCATGCAAAGAATTTGCCCCAGAACTTGCCCTCCCACTTTCCTCCATAATTAATGCTTCACTGAGTCAAAACTCCTGCCCCAGTGATTGGAAAATTTCATATATCACTCCCATCCCCAAATGTCCGAACCCACAGTCACTAAGCGACCTTAGACCTATTGCTATCACCCCAATCCCAAGCCTTATATGTGAGGGTTTTGTTTTTAACTCAGTATACAACAAAATTAAAGATCAAATCGATATAAAACAGTATGGCAACATGAAATCCTCCTCCACAACTCACTATCTTGTTAATCTTCTGGACTTCTTGCACAGCCACTTAGACAAGCGCAATACTTCTCTAGCCTTGACCTTTATTGACTTCAAGAAAGCGTTTGACCTTGTTGACCATAACATCATCATCTCCAAAGCCATACAACTGGGGGATCCAACCACACTTGGTAGCATGGCTAGCCGACTTCCTGACCGGACGTCAACAGGTAGTGAGGTACCAGGGAACGACATCCTCCCTCCACCCTCTAACATGTGGGGTCCCCCAAGGGACCAAGATGGGACCACTGTGCTTCCTCATCCTCATAAATGACGCATTAATGGACACCCAACATAGATGGAAATACGTCGATGACTGTACAGTTGGCATTCCCATCAACACCAGGCAGCCTGACTTTTCTCCACTACAAAACATCCTAGACAACCTCAAAACGTGGACTGAGAGCAGGAATGTGACAGTTAACCACAACAAGACCGTGGTCATGCATGTTTGTACATCCAAACAGGCGGTGGCACCACCTCAACTGTCATTAGGAACCCATTCCCTTCAAGTGGTCCAGTCCGCCAAGCTACTAGGCATCACAATAGACGACCACCTTAACTGGAACCAGCACATCAACAACATCATCAGGACAGCCTCTTACAAACTCTTCATGCTGCGCAGATTGAAGTCCCTTGGTACCCCATCACCAGATCTAAAGGGAGTCTACACCACCTTCGTACTCCCCACCCTCATGTACGCCTCCCCAGCCTGGTCATCATCACTTAACATCACACAGAGGAGCAAATTAGAGAAAGTGCAAAAAAGAGCGTGCAGAATTATCTTGGGTAATCAGTATGAGGGATACGAACACGCCCTCACCACCCTCAGCTTGCCAAGATTGTCCGACAAACACAGTGAGGCACTGAATAAGTTTGGACAGGACCTAATGCTACACCCACGTCACCGTCACTTCCTCCCACCTCCCACCACACCCACCCGCCATGCAACTCGGCATTCAAACAAAATCAAGCCCATCAGAGCGCCGAGAACATAACGATACAAGAACAGTGCCATTCCATCCATTGTCCGCACAATAAACTCATCATAAATTTTAGACTAAGCATATCACTCTAATAATTACTATATTACTCATAAAAATGCCCAATTGTATTATTGTCAGTGTATCACTGCTATCTCAATAAACCTATCATTATTATTTATTTTTTATTATATTTACACACACACACACACACACACACACACACACACACACACACACATATATATATATATATATATATATATATATATATATATATATATATATATACGTGTGTGTGTGTGTGTGTGCGTGTATTCACCCCGGATCACCTCGGATCTGATGCAGCCTCTTTTCGAGACAGCCAGACACCACCCTACGGCAGTGAGCTCAGAGCTCATTATTAGCAGATCTCTGGGTAGGTCTGAGACCACTCATACTCCACACACCGGGAATGCAAGGTCACAACTCCTTGACTAACGTCCCGTACCTACTCCCTGCTAGGTGAGGTGAACAGGGGCTACACGTGAAAGGAGACAAACCCAACTTGTCTCCGCCCGGCCGGGGAATCGAACCCCGGTTCTCCGGCTTGTGAGGCCAGTGCCTTACCAATCCGCCACCGGGCCGTGTGTGTGTGTGTGTGTGTGTGTGTGTGTGTGTGTGTGTGTGTGTGTGTGTGTGTGTGTGTGTGTGTGTGTGTGTGTGTGTGTGTGTGTGTGTGTGTGTGTGTGTGTGTGTGTGTATCAAAAACATAGACACACACACACACACACACACACACACACATGTATTTGTCTTTAGTTAAAATATAATATAGGTCAATATTTATGTAGCTCAGAAAGCATATCAGTACAATGTGAAATATAGTTACAAAGAATAAAGATGAGTATGGTGTAGGTCACTTTGATTATGCGTGTGGATAGAGTAAATAAAAGTCAAGGTTAAGTGGTATTTGGTGTTATTAAGTGAGTTACGAGCAAGCAGCGCGAGCAGCCTACTCCTCACTGACCCTAAGCTGTAGTAGGCCTCGCCGCCTCCGCCCTGGTACACATAATTGCTACGTCTTACCTATCTACGTAGGACGTACTTATATAGTGTATACAGGATTATATTATGAAAATGGATGCATATACAGCATCTTCATGCTAAGATGTTACAGGAAAAATTAGGGGTGGATACGGATAGAATATATGCATAGGCATACATAGTTATATATGATATAATGTGGCATCGACGTATTGGCATAACATGTTGCTTGCTGCGCTAGAGAATGCGCGTAGCTAAATACGCAATTATGAATTACACATTATGTTATATTATATTATATTAGATTATATTACAACCGCTACATAAGCACCGATTGATTCATCTTGACATTTAATGATTTATGGCTGGTTGGTATACCTGCCAGCACCAACTAAATGTCACCTAGCTGGATTTCACAAAAATAATTTACCAGAGGTTTTGTCTTTTTATAACTTCAAGTCCACAGTATCGATAAACAAGTGTCCAACTTCAATTTTGTAACACACCGGTGTCTTTTGATTATTTTTGGGGGGAATCAGTATATACAATAGTCACCCATATCAATATCATTTTCTAAAATTAGAATGAGAAGCATCAAAGAGAATGAAACGAAGTCGAGCTTTATTTATAAAGAATTCCTAAGCGTCCTCCGGAGGTGTGAGTCATGATTCTAAGGATTAGAGGACTGCAAACTGCTCCAGGAAGATCAAAGGAAGATTTACGAATGAAACCAGGCCTAGGAGATAAAATTAAATCAAAGAAATTTAAAAATTTGGGATGGATGAAAGCAAGGAGGGATCGTCAAGGAGTTACATTATAGGAAATGAAATAATTACGAAAAAAAGAGAGAAAAAATCTAGGAGTCTTGATTATGACTAATTTGTAGCCGTGGTAACATATTAGAGGAATAACGAACAAAATATAAGCTGTCTAAAACATAAAAATGGTGTGTCATCATGCTTATGAAGATTGACAACAGGAACTGGTTAAATTTGTCTATCAGTTCAGGATTTATCCCAAGCGACATGAAAAGGGCTCGGGTAACACCTCTTTATAAGAAAAACGCAAAAACTGAGGCAGGTAACTACAGGCCTGTTTCAATCCTAGATATTATTTCCAAGGTTTTGGAACGTATCGTATAAAATCAGTTAGATACCTACCTCAGGGAACGTAATCTACTATACGGCATGCAATCTGGTTTTAGAACGAATTACTCAACAGACACCAGCTTAATATACCTTTACAATCTGATAAAACAGGAATGCGACAGAGGTAACTACACGGGTTTAGTCTTATTGGATCTACAAAAGGCATTTGACACAGTGGACCGTGATATTTTATTAAAAGAAACTTCAGACATTAGGAGTGGCGAACATTGGCTGGTTCAAGTCCTACCTTACAGGTCGCAAACAACTTGTACAGGTAAATGGAGCCTGCTCAGATGACAGAGAGATAACTTGTAGTGCACCACAAGGTTCAATTCTAGGACCGCTACTGTTCCTGGTCTATATCAACGACATGCCAGGTGCGGTGAACTGTAAGTTACTGCTATTTACAGACGACTCCGCACTAATTGTCTCATGTAGGAACCCAGTTGAAGTAGAGGAGAAACTGAGTGTCGAACTGTCATCAGTCCAGGACTGGCTCATAGATAATAGGTTGTCTTTACACCTCGGTAAAATGGAAAGTATTGTCTTCGCATCAAAACCCAACCTCAGGAAACACAGCGATGTACAGGTCAGATGTGGGGTTAATGTCTTGGTGTCAAAACAAGAGGTAACCTATCTTGGAATACCCCTAGATCAGTCCCTCTCAGGGAATGCCATAACGGATAAGATTATACCTAAGTGTCCACAAAAAGTCAAATTTTTGTATAGAAAAGCCAGAATTTTGATTTGGAAACAAAGAAG
>NC_134813.1:43080491-43102991 GCF_046742065.1 Oratosquilla oratoria | reverse complement strand
TAATAATAATAATAATAATAATAATAATAATAATAATAATAATAATAATAATAATAATAATAATAATAATATAATGATAATGATAATAATAATGATAATAATAATAATAATAATAATAATAATAATAATAATAATAATAATAATAATAATAATAATAATAATAATAATAATAATAATAATAATAATAATAATAATAATAATAATAATAATGATAATAATAATAATAATAATAATAGTAATAATAATAATAATAATAATAATAATAATAATAATAATAATAATAATAATAATAATAATAATAATAATGATAATAATAATAATAATAATAATAATAATAATAATAATAATAATAATAACAACAATAATAATAATAATAATAATAATAATAATAATAATAATAATAATAATAATAATAATAATAATAATAATAATAATAATAATAATAATAATAATAATAATAATAATAATAATAATAACAATAATGATAATAATAATGATAATAATAATAATAATAATAATAATAATAATAATAATTAATGATAATAATAATAACAATAATAATAATAATAATAATAATAATAATAATAATAATAATAATAATAATAATAATAATAATAATAATAATAATAATAATAATAATAATAATAATAATAATAATAATAATAGTAGTAATAAAAATAATAATAATAATAATAATAATAATAATAATAATAATAATAATAATAATAATAATAATAATAATAATAATAATAATAATAATAATAATAATAATAATAATAATAATAATAATAATGATAATAGTAATAATAATAATAATAATAATAATAATAATAATAATAATAGTAATAATAATAATAATAATAATAATAATAATAATAATAATAATAATAATAATAATAATAATAATAATAATAATAATAATAATAATAATAATAATAATAATAATAATAATAATAATAAACTGACATAATTCGTGAATTAATAGTTTGGGGGTCTATAGAAAATCTTAAACTTTACTAGAGGATCGATGAGCTGAAAAATTTGGGAACCCCTGGTCTAAAACAAAAACATTAGGCACCAACAGCTCCATTGATAAAATCAGAGAATACAAAGAGAAATTGGGAATAATCATGAAAGAAAAGCAACACAATGACTTAACCGAAGAAAAGGACTCGTCAATATAAGATACTCATTAGAAATTTGTCACTGCTGGTTTTGTGTCAAAACTCTTCACCGTCTATCTGGAAGCGTTAGAAAATGATCGAAATAAGGATCAAAAGAATCTCAAGCAGAAAGCAGTCTTGACAAAAAGTATTCTTGTATATCCACCGGGAATATATACAGTATATCATTGCAGTATTTCTCAACCTTGGAAGCTTCGTGGATCTCTTGATACAGGATTAGATAAGATATAGTCAATTTTTCTATTCATTTAGTGACACAAACGTTATAATATGTTATATGGATCATCGCTACATTCTGAGAAACGTAGCTAGGCAAGGAAAAATGAGAAAAAAAGAGCACATTATATAACCATAAATTATATATATATATAACGTATTCAAAATGATTCTGAAATGACCTCAGTGGTGACGGTGTTTGGGGGACACTTTCGTAAGGGTGATTGGCTGTACAATACCGACTACCGATACGTGGTGACGTCACGGCAACGGTGACAACTGATTGGCCGAGAGTGGTGACGTCACGGCAACGCAGACGACTGATTGGCCGAGAACGCTGACGTCACGGCAACGGAGACGATTGATTGGCCACGAGCAAAGGGCAGGTCGCAAAGCGCCCTCTCGCGAATCAGTTCAAGCGCCCATGGCGAAGCCATAGCGACGAACCCGATAACAAGAGACGAAACGGCGAAGAAGCGTAGACAGAGGCGTAGATAGAAGCACCTATGGAAATGGCTAATGGCTACCAAGGGTATAACGAAGAAGATGTTCCAAGAAGATAAGGTGTTGGCAGCTAGACTAAGGTACGAGCACAGTAAAACGTTCCCTGGGTTGTACGCTGATACCAAAACCTTTAAGGTGAAAGCGTCTATACACGAGTTCCAAAGGAAGATGATCGCCTTCAAATCAACTCGAGATAACGATAAACAATTCGAATACAGTGACGATATGTTTGACAAATTGGAGTGTTCGGACGATATGAAATCTAATAAGGATTGAGAGGCATTCATGCGGCATTACTTCATAGGATATAAGAAGTTCGTTAAAAATTGTGCAAAGTCTGATCACAGGAACTTTCAGATGTATTTCTCTTTCAAAATTATTCTGAAATTACCTCAGTGGTAAAGGTGTTTGGGGGACACTTTCGTAAGGCTGACAGACTATAGAATATCGACTACCGATACGATGCCAGGAGACGAAACGGCGAAGAAGCGTAGACTACATTATATCGAAACGTATAATTTGTAACGAACGGCCATGGGTCCCCTTGAATTCCAGGAGGACCGGTGGGGGCCCCCGCCGCTCCTCCTAGGGGCCCCCGCCGCTCCTCCTGGGAGCCCCCGCCGCTCCTCCTGGGGGCCCCCGCCGCTCCTCCTGGGGGCCCCCGCCGCTCCTCCTGGGGGCCTCCGCCGGTCCGCCGGGGGGGCCCCGCCGCTCCTCCTGGGCGCCCCCGCCGCTCCTCCTGGGGGCCCCCGCCGTTCCTCCTGGGGGCCCCCGCCGCTCCTCCTGGGGGCCTCCGCCGTTCCTCCTGGGGGGCCCCGCCGCTCCTCCTGGGGGCCCCCGCTGCTCCTCCTGGGGCCCCCCGCTGCTCCTACTGGGGGCCCCCGCCGCTCCTCCTGGGGGCCCCCGCCGCTCCTCCTGGGGGCCTCTGCCGCTTCTCCTGGGGGCCCCCGCAGCTCCTCCTGGGGGCCCCCACCGCTCCTCCTGGGGGCCCCCGCCGCTCCTACTGGGGGCCCCCGCCGCTCCTCCTGGGGGCCCCCGCCGCTCCTCCTGGGGGCCCCCGTGGCTCCTTTGGGGGTCCCAGGTTGAGAACTACTGGCCTACACAAAATACTCATCCTTATTTTCCTCCCCTCCGTCTCAGTTTACTTAACTTCAATGTGGGCGGATTTAAAACTTCGGGATTGTCAAACACATTAAAGGGAGCGCATATGGTGGTTAAAACGATGATGCGCTGTTGTCAGAATGGTTGGCTTTGTTCGAAGGATTAGGCGTATGTGTATATGTATATGTGTGTGTGTGTGTATGTGTACATATGTTTTTGGACATGTGTGTGTATGTGTGTGTACATGTGTATGTGTACATGACTGTTTGGACATGTGCGTTTTTGCGTGTTCGTCTATGTGTGTACCTGTGCTTGTGTTTTACGTGTGTGTGTCTGTACATGTGTGTGTAAAAGTGTGTGTGTGTACATGTGTGTATGTGTACATGTTTGTGTGTGTACATGTGTGTATATATATGTGTGTATATGTACATGTGTGTTAGTCTACATGTCTATGTACATGTGTGTGTGTGTATATGTGTATGTATGTACATGTGTGTCTATGTACATGTATTTGTGTGTACTTGTGTGTGTGTTCATGTGTGTGTGTGTGCACATGTGTGCATGTAGATGTGTGTGTATACATATGTTTGTACATGTGTGTGTACGTATATGTGTTTGTGTGAGTACATATGTGTGTATACATATTTGTGTGTGTACATGCATAAATATATGTGTGTGTATGTGTGTGTTTGTACATGTATGTGTCTGTATATGTGTGTTTGTGTACCAGTGTGTGTACATTGTGTCTACATTGTGTGTACATTGTGTGTGTACATATGTGTATATATGTGTAAGTGTGTACATGTGTCTACATGTGTGTGCATATGTGTGTATACATTTGTGTTTGTGTATATGTTTCTTTTTGTACGTGTTTTTGTGTGCGTCTGTAAGTGTATGTTTGTGTGTATGTGTGAATATGTGTGTGTGTGTGTGTGTGTGTCTGTGTGAGTGTGTGTGTGTGTGTGTGTATGTGTTTGTGTGTTTTTATGTGTGTGTATGTGAGTATGTATGTATGTGTCTATGTCTGTGTGTCTACGTGTGCGTATGTGTGCGTGTTTGTGTGTGTGTATGTGTGTGTGTGTGTGTGTGTGTGTGTGTGTGTGTGTGTGTGTGTGTGTGTGTGTGTGTGTGTGTGTGCGTGTGTGTGTGTATTTACAGTATGTGTGTGTATCTGTGTGTGTGTTTGTCTCTATACGTCCGTGTACGTATGTATACGTATACGTGGGTATACGTTTGTGAACGTGATTGTACGTGAGTGTACATGAGTGTATATGTGTATATTTAGTATATATGTTTATACGTGTCTCTGTACGTGTGTGTGTATGTTTACGCATGTATTTGTGTTTGTGTGTTGCTGTATGTGTGTAGGGAGGATCTCACATACACACAACCATATCGTGAATGAACATCAAGATGACGAGCTTGTGTAATATTATTGGTTTGAATATTACTTATAGTAATATAATAAAGAATATATAACATAAATATTTATTCTAAAACACTTATGTTTATGTATATGTGAAAGTATCTGTATCATTATTGGAACGCCGCGCCGTCGCCTTGATGAATGTTGTCATTTAGACCTTTTATAACTGATCAAAATGATGATAATAACACTATTGATAACTATAACTATAACAATAACAATAATGAAAATAATAATAGTAATAATAACAATAATAATAAGGATAATAACAACTATAATAATAATATTATTAGCATTAATAACAGTAACAACACCAATAATATTAATAATAATAAACTGACGTAATTCGTGAATTAATAGTTTGGGGGTCTATAGAAAATCTTAAACTTTACTAGATGGTCGATGAGGTGAAAAGTTTGGGAACCCCTGCATTAAACAATTGTGAAAGTACAGTGTATGTGCAGTTTTCAAAGGAAACAATTATTAAGTAAAAAACAGTAGCTATACTGCCCCCTCTACCACAGAAGTATTGAATGCTTTGATTGTGCTATAACAGACCAAGGTAGACATTGTAATATTACTACAGAACATGACTACACCTACAGGTATTTCTATCAATTCCCAGACAATTTGAACATATGGCACCTTCAGTCATGGATATAAGATGTAAAGCTGAAAACAACTGAGGATAATCTCATATTTATTTCCATTTTGTATCCATGACTGCAAGGATGCCAAATGTTGATGTTAGCTGGAATTAGGGTAATGGTCACAAACACCTGGGTACAAGTGTACATGGCACAATTATTCTTAAATTAAGCAAGTCCATATTGTTTGGTGTGAATAAAAGTATAATTAAACAAATCCATATTCTTTGGTGTGAACAAAAGTATAATATTATTTGGTATGAAAGAAAGGCCAGATATTCCTTATGAGAGTAGCCTAATCATGGTATGCAGTGGTCCAGCTGTTCTGCATTGGGCAGCAACAATTAGTGTGTATGTACCAGCTGGACAATGTTTACGTAAAGGAGGCCTATGATGTGTCACTACTGGTGGCAGCATTGATATCTGAACGCCTCTGGTGACCACCACATCTATCTGATGCATTCCTTAAATACTTCATGATGGCTTTTCCAATTTCATCCTCTGTGGTCTGTTAGTTTCTGTTGTCAAGCAAAACCCCTGCAAAATACATTGAGGGAAACTTTATGTTAATGATCTTTATGAACAGCATTACACATCCTTATTGTTAAATCTTATGTTATTTTATAGTTCAACTTTACAAGGGAAAAGGGGACAAGTGTGAGTGTAGTAGTTTCAGAGGGATTAGCTTGTTAAGTGTAGTCAGGAAGGTTTATGGGAGGATCTTGACTGAGAGGATCAGGAGAGGAACAGAGGGAGTAATGGGTGAGGAACAGTGTGGATTTAGGACAGGTAGAGGTTGCATAGATCAAATTTTTGTGGTAAGACAGTTATGTTAGAAAGGTATAGGAAAAGGTAAGGATGTTTTTTGGGTTTTTATGGATCTGGAAAAGGCTTACGACAGGGTAGACAGGAAGGCCCTATGGGAGGATTAGCAGATATACGGGATAGGAGGAAAGCTTTTAGGAGCTGTCAAGAGTTTTTACGAGAGTAGTAGAGCGTGTGTCAGGATTAGAAATGGAGAGAGTGAGTGGTTCGAGGTAAAGGTGGGACTTTGTCAGGTATGTGTTATGTCACCCTGGCTATTCAAATTATACACAGATAGGGTGGTGCGAGAGGTAAATGCAAGGGTGGTGGGTCAGGGATTGGAGATGGTTAAAGAAAATGGAGAAAAGTGGGAGGTGAGCCAGCTATTGTTTACTGACGACACTGCGCTTGTGGCAGGATCAGAGGAGGGATTGAGGAAGTTTGTTACAGAGTTTAGGAAAGTGTGTGAAAGAAGGAAGTTGAAGATAAATGTAGGTAAAAGTAAGGTGATGAGATGTACAAGGGGTGAAAGTGGCAACAGACTGGAAGTGAGCATTAAGGGTGAGAGACTGGAGGAAGTGAATAGTTTTAGATACTTGGGTGCGAATGTGGCAGGAAAGGGAGGAATGGGGGGTGGAGGTAGGATGGAAATTGATAGAAGCGAGTAAATGCCATGGTGGATTAAAAAGTGTAATGAGAAATAGACATCTGGGAATGGATGCCAAGAAGAGGCTGTATGATGGAGAGATTGTGCCGACAGCACTGTATGGGGCAGAAACATGGAACATAAGAGAGGAAGAGAGGAGTTTGAATGTGTTTGAGATTAAATGTCTGAGAAGTATGATAGGGGTTACTAGGCTGGATAGAGTGAGAAATGAGGAGGTGAGGAGGAGAACGGGGATAGAAAGTGAGTTGGGAGATAGGGTGGATGAAAGAGTATTGGGATGGTTTGGACACATGGAAAGAATGAGTGAAGAAAAACTACTAAAAGAGGTATGGAAGGCAGATTTGGAGGGAGTGAACATGAGGGGGCGCCCTAGGATGAGATGGATGGATGGGGGGAAGGGGGCTTTGGGGAAGAGGGGAATGTCTGTTGAGGAAGGATGGGAGAGGACAGAAGACAGGTGAATGGAGAATGGTTGTATATGGATGATGTTATCATGCATGAGGTGGAATGGGTGGGTGATGGGGGTGAGGTAGTATGTGTGAGAAAAATTTGATGCAGCCCGAAGGGATTTCTCCCCGTCTTCTCCTTTTCTGCATGGGGGGACGGAGAGAGGGGGTCGACAATTTAATGAAGCGGTCTTGTTGTGGATGTGCTGTGTCTTGCTACACTGCTTCTGACCCAGGGCAGTGGACAAGATGCAGGGATGACCTGTCATCCAGGAGGTGCCATGATAGGAGGGAGGGTAGAGGGTGGAGGGGAGTGGAGTGTATTGGGGGTGGAATGGGTGGGAATGGTTTTTATGCCTTTGTTTTTTGGCTACCTCCCTTGTAAGGGGGGAAAAGCCTTTGGTATATGTATGTATTATATACTTGTCTATCATATTAGGAAAAGGGAGTGATCATGACATAATGGTTGCTCACTGTTCAATGTGTACACGGATGGGGGTGGTTCGGGAGGTGAATACTGGGGTGGTGGGCAGGAGACTGGAGTCGGTTGGAGAAAGTGGGGGAAAGTGGGAGGTGGGCCAGCTGAAGGCTGGGTTTGGGTGGGTGTGTGGTGGGAGGGGGTTGGGAGTGAATGTGGGTGAGGGTGGGATGATGAGATGTGCAGGTGGGAGGATGACGAAGAGTTGGAGGTGGGTCTTAAGTGAGGAGAGGCTGGAGGAAGTGGATAGCTTTAGGTACTTGGGGTGGATGTGGCAGGAAAAGGAGGAGTGGAGGTGAAGGTAGATTGTAGAGTGAGAGAAGCAAGTGAATGCCTTGGAGGATTTAAAATGTAATGAGGAATAGACATTTGGGAATGGATGTGGGGAGGAGATTGTATAAGGGAGTGATTGTGCCGATGGTGCTGTGCGGGGCAGAAACATGGAGTTTGGGAGAGACAGTGAGGAGAATCAATGTGTTTGAGATGAGGTGTCTGAGAGGTGTGGTGGGGGTTGCAGGGTTGGATGGGGGTGAGAAACCGGGAGGTTGGGGGAGATGGCTGAGGGGGCTGATGGGATGGTTTGGACACATGGAGGGAATGGGTAGGGAGGGATTGGTGAGGGAGGTGTGGAAGGTGGGGTGGGGGGAGTGGGCTTGAGGGGGTGACCAGGTATGGGGTGGATGGGTGGGGTGGGGAGGGCATTGAGCAAGAGGGGAATGTCTGTGGAACATGGAAGGGAAATGGGAGGAGATGGGGATGAGTGGAAGGTGGCTGTGTGTGAATGGTATTTTGGCACAGCCCGAGGTGGGGGGGGTTCTCCCCATCCTCTGGTTTTCTGTGTAAGGGGATGGAGAAGGGGGGGGGGTCACCAATTGGGTTTAGCAGCCTTGCTGTGGATGTGCTGTGTCTTGCTGCATTGCTTCTGACCCAGGGCAGTGGGCAAGATGCAGGGGTGTCCCGTCATCCACAAGGAGCAGGGATGAAATGGTAGAGGGAGTGGTGGGTGGGAGAGGGTTTATGCCTTTTGACTTAGGCTACCTCCCTGATAAAGAGGAAAAAACCCTTGGTATATATAGATAAATAGGTAGATAGATATTAGGAAACAGCTGATAATCGTAACTGCCATGTCTGATAACTAAACCTTTACCAGGCAAGGCTTGGACACAACTAAAACCTCTCACCCTTATAGTAACTATAGCCATAACGATGATTCCAGGGGGTGAAGAAGAAGAAGAAGAAGAAGAAGAAGAAGAAGAAGAAGAAGAAGAAGAAGAAGAAGAAGAAGAAGATGAAGAAGATGAAGAAGAAGAAGAAGAAGAAGAAGAAGAAGAAGAAGAAGAAGAAGAAGAAGAAGAAGAAGAAGAAGAAGAAGAAGAAGAAGAAGAAGAAGAAGAAGAAGAAGAAGAAGAAGAAGAAGAAGAAGATGAAGAAGATGAAGAAGAAGAAGAAGAGGAAGAAGAAGAAGAAGAAGAAGAAGAAGAAGAAGAAGAAGAACTTGTACATGTTGTCCTTGGTCTTCCATCCAACTCGTCTCTCCCAGTTGAACTTCTTTTGCTAGTCCTACGTGTAGTTCTGAGTAGTGGTGGGCAGCTACCGGTAAAGTTACCGGTTTTACCGGTAACAACCTTAACGGTAGCTTACCGGCAAAAATTCTACTACCGTTAAGGCTCCGTTAACCGATAAGCTATACCATAACACTCGGAGAGCGGTAAGCACGTCTCGGCTTGGTTGTAGTGAGTGACAGTACTGACGGTAGTGGTGGGCAGCTACCGGTAGTTACGGGTTTTATCGGTAACAACCTTGACGGTAGCTTACCGGCAAAAATTCTACTACCGTTAAGGCTCCGTTAACCGATAAGCTATACCATAACACTCAGAGAGCGGTAAGCACGTCTCGGCTTGGTGGTACTGAGTGACGGTACTGACGGGCCCAGTGTCCCGCTAATTTTACCGGCTAAACTTTTACCATTAAGCAAGTATGTACCGCTAAGGTCTCGGTAATTTTTTACCATTAAAACCATTTTTTCGACACTTTCGTTAATTTCTCATTAGAATTAATGTTATTTCTGTGATCAGCATACAGAACTATATTAATTGTTAAAGTTTCATCGAAAAATTCCGCGTGTCGCCAAACGAAGAATATATATATTATATGTATATATATATATATATATATATATATAATATATATATATATATGCTTAAGTGATGAAAATGCCAATATTTTCTGTTTCTAAATAAGAATATGAACTAATTTGTATGAAAAAATAATTGAGGAAATAAATAAAAAACATGCTGACAATGAAATCTAATATATCCTTGAGTATTCACCTTGGTCTTTGGATCACGTGGTGGGCTCGTGATCGACATCTATTTCCTTCTCGGAAGAGAGCTCAGAGCTCGTATGACAGATCTATGGGTAATGCTTTGACCTTACACGCACCCCCTCCCACGAGAGTGGAGTAACGACTCGGAGCGCAGCGATACTGAAATTATTTCAACCCTGGACAGATGTGTGTGTGTGTGTGATTCACCTTGGTCACCTTGGTCTTTGGATCTAAGGTCTCGGTAATTTTTAACCATTAAAACAGTTTTTTTCGGCACTTTCTTTGATTTCTAAAAAAAAAAAAAATATGTTATTTCTGTGATCAGCATACGAAACTGAATTAATTGTGAAAGTTTCATCGAAAAATTCCGCGTCGCCAAACGGAAAAGACCCATATATATGTGTGTGTGTGTGTATACATATGTATATGTATACATATGTATATGTATACACACACACATATATATATTTCTCTTTACATTTTGCCTATTGCACCGGTAGGCCTATAGGGTAGGTTAGTGCTTCCTTCGTTCGTGATGCAGGCATGATTTTTATAGTGACATCGTTACATAACTTGAGTTGTGACTTTACACCATAGTAGGATGAAATTTATTAAAGATTTAAGTCTTAAAATCAACTCGAACTTGGGACGTCACTACAACCTTACTATTCTTTTGTCGGTAATTACAATATCGGCATTGTTGTGTACCAGTATATCCGGCTCTGAAATAAGGGATATTTGCCCAAGCTTAGTGGTAAGGGTGCGCTGCTTCATGGGTGAAATCATAGACGCATGATGCACAGATGTCAGAGTAGTTCTGAAGAGATAATAATTGGCAACACATTGAAAGTATACTTGAATGTGACTGCTGACTTGCAGTGGAAACTCAAAGAGGACATATGTATTAAGTAGAAGAATGTTGTCATACAAAATACAACTGCTATCATACAGAATAATGGTATATACACTGACATATATATGCACATTGTTACGGGTCCAATATAACAATTCCTATTTACATATTTGCATAAGTTTGTATAAGCAATAACATACGTGCTAAGCATGATTACAGAAAACGGCACAAGGCGTGACGTTGCTACATAATTCCCCCCTTAGTGACGAAGGGTGAGGAACGATCACTCAGTCTCGAGGCGCGACGAGCTGTCTGCAGGAGCAAGTCACTGACATGGCAGGTGTGAGCGCATAGGCGTTCGTGGACGGCAGGCGGCTCGGCTGGCGTCTGCCCGGTAGGTCAGTTGGCGCGGTCGACGGTTGGTGGCGGCGAGTGCCAGCAGGCGGTGGGTGCGGGCGACTACGACAGCTCGCAGCGGCTGGAGACTGCGTTAGTAGCAAGTCAGGGCGGCATGCCGGTGTGGGACTTGCAGCTGCAACACAGCGGGCATTCCGAGACAGGCCGCAGGGACAATGACAGCTGGAAGCGGCGGTGGCGGCTAGAGGCAGCATTGTCAGCAGGGCAGGGCGGTCCGGGACTGGCGGCTGTGTTAAGTAGTGTGGGCACAGGGCATTGACTATGTGCAGCGACTGGGGTTGGTCCACTTCAACTGCGGCATGGCAGGTTTTCGGCGGCTGCGGCTGGGCGGCAGGAGTGGCCCACGTTGGCGGAAGGCGAAGGTTGATACTGCGGCGAAGGTGACTGCGGGGGCGGCTGGGCAGGGGCGGTCTTCGGCGGAGGTGACCGCGGTGGCGGCGGCCGGGCAGTCCTCGGCGGAGGTGACTGTGGGCGCGGCTGGAGCGGCAGCAGGGCAGGGCTGGACCACGGCGGTGGCTGGAGCGGCAGCAGGGAAGGGCTGGACCACGGCGGTGGCTGGAGCGGCAGCAGGGAAGGGCTGGACCACGGCTGCGGCTGGAGCGGCAACAGGGCAGGGCTGGACCGCGGGGGCGGCTGGAGCGGCAGCAGGGCAGGGCTGTACCACGGGCTGGAGCGGCAGCAGGGCAGGGCTGTACCACGGCTGGAGCGGCAACAGGGAAGGGCTGAACTACGGCAGGAGCGGCAACAGGGAAGGGCTGAACTACGGCTGGAGCGGCAACAGGGAAGGGCTGGACCGCGGCAGCAGGGAAGGGCTGGACCGCGGCAGCAGGGAAGGGCTGGACCGCGGCTGGAGTGGCAGCAGGGAAGGGCTGGACCTCGGCGGTGGCTGGAGCGGCAGCAGGGAAGGGCTGGACCACGGCTGCGGCTGGAGCGGCAACAGGGCAGGGCTGGACCGCGGGGGCGGCTGGAGCGGCAGCAGGGCAGGGCTGGACCACGGCTGGAGCGGCAACAGGGAAGGGCTGAACTACGGCTGGAGCGACAGTAGGGCGGGGCTGGACCGCGGCTGGAGCGGCAGCAGGGAAGGGCTGGACCGCGGCTGGAGCGGCAGCAGGGAAGGGCTGGACCACGGCGGTGGCTGGAGCGGCAGCAGGGAAGGGCTGGACCACGGCTGCGGCTGGAGCGGCAACAGGGCAGGGCTGGACCGCGGGGGCGGCTGGAGCGGCAGCAGGGCAGGGCTGGACCACGGCTGCGGCTGGAGCGGTAGCAGGGCAGGGCTGGACCACGGCTGCGGCTGGAGCGGCAACAGGGAAGGGCTGAACCACGGCTGCGGCTGGAGCAGTAGCAGGGCAGGGCAGGGCTGGACCACGGCGGGGCGGCGGTTGGAGCGGCAGCAGTGTAGGGCTGGATTATGGAGGCTGCGGCGATGTCCACAAATCCTCTACCGTCGATTAAGTTATCCATCCTAGCATAGGGCACCGTTTATAATAGTACTATACTACAGTGTTGAGATTACTGTACATATAATATTGTCACTACTGTATGATGGATACAAGACATATATTTTTTAATTTTTAATTATGAATTTATTTGCTACACAACGAAATTGTAATTGAATGTGACTGCTGACTTGCAGTGGAAACTCAAAGAGGACACATGTGTTAAGTAGAAGAATGTTGTCATACAAAATACAACTGCTATCATACAGAGTAATGGTATATACACTGACATATATATGCACATTGTTACGGGTCCCATATAACAATTCCTATTTACATATTTGCATAAGTTTGTATAAGCAATAACATACGTGCTAAGCATGATTACAGAAAACGGCATAAGGCGTGACGTTGCTACATAAGTTGAACACGTATCAATAATAAATTTTACAGACATATTCTAGGTACGCGCGAAAAACAAGCGTGACGTCACTATCGCGCTGTTATTGTTTACAACGCCATCTTTTGCGACCCATTTGATTTTGTATCGCTTAGTTTGAATGCTTTGAACGTTCATCGCATGCGCAGGGTATTCAAATTATCTTGTTATTACACAAGTGTATGCCCAAATCTTTCAAAGAAAACAAATATTCACCGATTCCAACGCAAATTTGGTTATCAATCTTGTCAAATTAGTTTTTCGAGTGAAAATATTAAGGTAAGACATCAATAACATTCTATTGTAATGTAAGAATGTTGTTTTTAACCTATTTTCTTCCACATATGAGCAGCTCAAGATCGTTGGGCAATATACACTTGGTGATTTTTTGACCCAAAAATCTTCACATGCCAAGTTGCATGTCGATTGGGCCAGTGGTTCGGATGTTATCATTATTTCCAATTTGACAACAGTTGCCATGGTAACATGATAGGTGTTAGTAAGAATGGTATAAGAAGGCCCTGCAATGTTAATGACATGCTCAGGAGAGTCTAAATTGACAACAGAATGGTATAAGAAGGCCTTGCAATGTTAATGACATGCTCAGGAGAGTCTAAATTGACAACAGTTGCCATGACAACGTGATAGGTGTTAGTAAGAATGGTATTAGAAGGTCCTGCAATGTTATTGACATGCTCAGGTGTTTTATTGACTCATAAAACCTAGATATGCCAAGTTGTATGTGAGTTGGGCCAAGGGTTTGGTTGTTATTGATGATAATCTGAAAATTGACAACTTCATGGTTGCCATGAACAGGCAAATATGGTATGATGGAGATGTCTTACATTGTTTTTGACATGCTCATGTGATTTGTTGATCCTTAAAACCCATTTATTCCGAATTTTAATAAAATTGGACCAGTGGTTTAGAGTTAATGTGTATTTCTTTACCAAAATCTTTACAAATGACACCTTAATTCTAACACTTTGCTATGGTGAAGTCCAGCCAAAAATGCAGGCTAAAAAATAACTAAAAAAAAATCGTATCTCCCTTATTTTTTTGAGCTATTTCAAAAAACTAAAAAGCATTTTGTTTCTAATAAAATTGCCTTTCATATGCAACAATAATTTAAGGGTTAAAAGAAAAATGAAAATTTTGTGCCCGTACCTACATTTTTACATTTCATCCACCTAGTCTTGACAGTCGACAGAACTGAAATATAAATTAATTTAAAATTTTAATATCAATATTTATTTGATGCAAAGGATAAGATAAACATCTTTATACTGTACGTCCTGTGACTATCATATCTTAGTAATAGGAAAATAATGCATACCACTATTTTTCCATTTAAAATAACACTCATTTCTTGACACATTTAGAGGCCAATAAAGCCTATGGAAGATTGGAATGCTGAAAAGTGGAAGAATTTTTCCCACAAAAATATTAAGAACAGAACTGTTAAGATCTGCCAAGACCTCAACTTCACCACACTGGCCTTCCAACTCTGCCAGTGGTGTTCACTGATAAACATACAACACATACAAGTTAGCCATTAGGTCACCATTATACAGTGTCACCACTACTGTAATCAATAAACAGCACAGATTTACAAAAAGGTTTTCAAAATTAGCATCTTCCTCCAGTTGTGCTTTGAGCTGGTTGAAGTCCTCAAGTGTTTTGACTGGTAAAAATGCATTAAGTCTTCCCAAATCTTCATGCCCAACAACCTCTTTCATTTCATTATTTTCTTTGCTGTTGAGTATATGGAACATTTCCTGAAGCATCTTGCTTTGGTTTTCAAAAAAAAAAAAAAAAAAAAAAAAAAAAAAAAAAAAAAAAAAAAAAAAAAAAAAAAAAAAAAAAAAAAAAAAAAAAAAAAAAAAAAAAAAAAAAAAAAAAAAAAAAAAAAAAAAAAAAAAAAAAAAAAAAAAAAAAAAAATGGTTTTTTAAGAAAAAAAAAAAAAAAAAAGAGAGAAAATGAATATGCATCAAGTCTTCCCAAATCTTCATGCCCCTTTCATTCCATTATTTTCTTTGCTGTTGAGTATATGGAACATTTCCTGAAGCAGCTTGCATTGGTTTTCTAAAAAAAATGAGAAAATGATTATGCAATCAAACACTTCCAACTCACCACAATAGACCAACACCAACATCTGTAAAGTTTGGCACCAAAATAAACGATCATAACAAAGGTTCCAACATTTTTTGGCATAGACATATTTTATCAATTAGATATGAGAGATAACCAGTTATTTGAATAGATTTTCTCCTGCTATTAACAAAAAAGTAAAACTATAGGTAAAGATAACTTAATTATTCTTACGGTTGTTTACAATACTTAAATAGACAAGAAATAATATAATGCCATGCACATCACCACGCAACGCCTCCATAGAAGAGTTACTCCAATGAATGTTTTCCAGTTACCCTACAGAAACAGAAACAGAAACATGGGTTGTCAGTATGTTCCATGTCAGGGTGGGATGTTTGGAAAAAAATAATAATAGTAATATACCTGTGATATTAAGCCAGCTGCTATACTTGATCCCTGTCGGGATATGAAAGCTCTTGTTCATGCAGTGTCCAAAGTATAGGTATTAATTGACATTAATTATGTTAAAATGTAAATTGTTATGTTAAAAGGTAAACTGGCCTTACGCACATGAAAATAAATCGGCCCTACACAGAACTCTCAGTGTTATTATTACGGGAAACAATATTTTAAATAAATTGGTTCTGCATAAAAATCCCAATATTGTTACGTATTATGGAATATGATGTTATAGTAAATTGGCCCTACACAGAACTCCCAGTATCATTACGGATTACGGGAAACAATATTTCAAGTAAATCGGCTCTGCATAAAACTCCCAGCCTTATTACGGATTACGGAATATGATGTCATAATAAATTGGCCCTACACAGAACTCCCGCCATTAGAGCGGATTACGGAAAAAGCTATTTAAACAAATCGGCTTAATATCAAAGAGCCGTCATTGATCCAGATAACTTTTACCGATGTGAGGAATTAATTGGTCCGACATAAGGCTACCTTCTTGCCAAACTTCCGAACTAAGTCCATAGTTTGCCATTGGCCCGTAATGCCCATGTTTGCTGGGGTGGATGAGATGTCCATCCATCCATGGAACCCGATCGACTTACGAGATGAATTACAAGGCAAGCGAAACTACAAATGTGATAACCTTTAAAGGTCCCAAGATGATTACGTATTCATCAAGGTCTGACAGAAGCGTTACCAAGTGCGTAACTGTAACCATTCTATCTCGTTCTTGTAAGAAAATTATTACACAACACTTCAGCAAGTCTTGTGCAACTCTTGCGTTTTTTTTTTTTTTTTTTAATCTGTGATACTTCAAGCAGTAAAATTATTTTGGAATGCTGTAATTTGTTACTGGTCGTACGAGATAGCAACGTGCGGATGGGATGGTAAGGCGATGTGACGTAGGCAAGGCTGCCTGCTTGGCTGTGTTATACGTTGTTCTCAGCTCGAGACAAGTGGAGGCAGCGAGTAGCAGCCACCAGTTGATGATTGCCTGAACTGCTCAGTCGACTCAGGTAAGGATAGAACCCATTGCATTTCATATATTGTATTTATTAAAATATTTCGAGCAGCGAATAATGCGTACACGATCATTTTGGTTGCTAGTTTCCGTACAATGTATGGTTGTACGCAGCGACAAGTGAGTTTTGGTGTGTAAGAAAGAATGTCTAGTGACTTATATCTAAATATCTCAGCGATGTCGTGGGCTTCAAAAATTCGTGTATAACTATGTTAATACTAAATGAAGAAGAGTTTCAATGTATGTCATCGACTAAATTCCTTCTCGCCATATCCCGGTAACTAGTACCCTGGCATCTTGTCATGTCGCCTCACCAGGCGAAAGTAGAACGCTGGTCGTCGTTTGCAGCAGATGAACGAGATCGTTTGGCCGTTTGGTCGGTTCATATCAACAATAACAGTGAGAGGATATATCGAGATGGTTTTAGAATCAGTGCTATTGTATTCGATTAAGTTATTTGCGCTTGTTTTTCGACTGATGACGTTTTGTTTGGTGTCACTTCTCCAGTTGTACTAATCGAGAGAAATTAAATTAGGGAACCATCTACCTACAGAACAATGAGTAATATGGCCGTCGGTCAGATAAGATCTTATCACAGTACTGATAAACACGGAGGGTACTTAGTTACCTATCAACTGGATATGCACATATATAATTTAGATTTGTTGCAAGGATGTACACCTAGAATTATGCTTTAAACTTACTTGGACTATAGTCCTTCCTTAATCCAGTTGAGAGTATGGCAGAGAGACGAATAGATAGCTTGATGGCAGCAGAAATAAAGGAAAAATTACCAAAACAGTACGGAATGGGCCAGGTGAAACAATATTATATCTCAGGGAAGAGGGTGCCAGTAATATCGAAGGAATTGACACCTTGTTGAGTGCTTTAGTTCCTTGTATAACAATGCTATTCAAATACACCAGGTGGATGTAGGTGCTGGAATGGGTGTGAGTGCTCGTAAGACTTTATCAACAAATTGGCTGATATTCCACAATATACGGTGTATATATATATTTTCCACCGAGCTCCAACTCAGCCAAGGTTGAGTTGATCTCCCTAGTGGAATAAAACCGAGTGGCGTTTGATACTAAACCTATGAAACTTTAACCACAGAGAAATTTCCTTTAGCCGAATAAGATTGCCTGGCGATAGTTAGAACAAGTAGTTTAGAGCGATCACATCGAGTGAAAGTAACTGCCAACGCTAATTAAACGTATCAGTTTATGAACCAATACTTCTCGTTTACCTAAGTTTCAAGAGTAAAGATTGCAACTATCTAACGAGTTTTTTAAGTTCGCTTGCACTAAGTAATGTTTTTTTTTTTTTTTTTTTTTTTTTTTATCTGGTTTAATAGCCTGCCCAAGCCAAGGTTATCTTTTATGGTTTGGTTCAAACATAAATGTCGTTTTCCTGCCAGGAGTAGTATTTTGTTTGGTTGTGCTTAATTGGTCTTTGCATACGGTTCGTATCGAGAATAATAAGAAAGAGCGGAGGAGATGAGATAATTAGGATTTTAACTAGTATGTACCTCTCTGGGTCAATTTTCTCCCTGGCTGGTATTTCAAAGATGAGTAGGGGTGTAAATTTACCTCAAGGAAAATATAAATGAGTAGCAACTGGTCAATAGAAAAAAAAATATTGTGTTATTTGCCTCGTGAAGCTTGTAAATTTTCTGTTTTTGGTTACTTACTAAAGAAATGACCTTTTATTTCACTTTCTGTTCATGCGTTGTGCTATCAAGCAATTCCATTTGGAGTTTTGTCGACATTTTTTTCTTGAAAACACGAAGGGGGTGGGAAATCCTGACGTTTGGGCTGACTGGTTGAATTAAGGAGAGGAAAAATGAAAGAAAAGTCAGGAACCATTGGAGCGTCAGCTAGAATCATCTCCCCTGTTGCCCATCTTCAAGACCCTTCGACACCCTCATCTCCATCTGGAGGTGCAGTCCCGAGAGGCTGACACTTGGTCTCCAGACCGAACACAAGATCTTTATCAACTTTTCTCACTACAAGCTGGTGAGATAGCAATAGATAGTCCTACTCTAATACCACACAAAGTATAGTTCAATGTGTCTCTCCATGAGGAGGGCTGGAGACCGGTATTTGTTCTTGTGGGCCTGTGGGTTTCCAGTAATTTAACTACGAAGAGGAAAAAGAAGAATAAGAGTAAGAAGAAGAAGGAGAAGAAGAAGAAGAAGAAGAAGAAGAAGAAGAAGAACGCGAAGAAGAAGAAGAAGAAGAAGAAGAACGCGAAGAAGAAGAAGAAGAAGAAGAAGAAGAACGCGAAGAAGAAGAAGAAGAAGAAGAACGCGAAGAAGAAGAAGAAGAAGAAGAAGAAGAAGAAGAAGAAGAAGAAGAAGAAGAAGAAGAAGAAGAAGAAGAAGAAGAAGAAGAAGAAGAAGAAGAAGAAGAACGCGAAGAAAAAGAAGAAGAACGGGAAGAAGAAGGAGAAGAAGAAGAGGAAGAAGAAGAAGAAGAAGAAGAAGAAGAAGAAGAAGAAGAAGAAGAAGAAGAAGAAGAAGAAGAAGAAGAAGAAGAAGAAGAAAATGAATCCTGAACTTTGAGTTATGGAAGGTTTTCCTCAGCAAAATGAAAACATATGGTTCTTTGAATAAAGAAAAAAAAAACATTTAATAAACTAATCGATTGATGATAGATAAATTGGTAAATAGATAAACAAACAGATGAATAGATAAGTAAATGAATCAAGTTTGATGAAAGAAAGCTTGTGTATTTGGTCGTCGCTGTATCCTACTTGATTTGCAAATCGATCTGCGGACAGGGATGAAGACGTCCTTGGGACAAATAAGACCCTTCACTCTCCTCCTCCTCCTTCTCCTGGTGCATCCCAAGTAGGGCTGGAGGGGGGGGGGGTCGGGGGAGTGCATAGTGGCGGACAAGGGCATGATGTAAGTACATGTGCACGACTGAGGACTGTGAACAGGAACTCAGGATGTTGTTACCACAGCTGCTGCTGCTGTTACTGTTACTACTACTACTACTACTACTACTACTACTACTACTACTACTACTACTACTACTACTACTACTACTACTACTACTACTACTACTACTACTATTCCTACTACTACTACTACTACTACTACTAATAATAATAATAATAATACTTACACTACTACTACTACTACTACTACTACTACTACTACTACTACTACTACTACTACTACTACTACTACTACTACTACTACTACTACTACTACTACTTTTTTTTTTAAAATAAAGTAAAAACAAATTTCAATACGACCTTCATCCTCGTGGAACTGTGTGGTAGAAGCAGCAGGATCTGTCTCCCACAGACACAGTTCATTGGCCCCTCTCGCGCCAATGACTGTGGTCGACGACCCTTTTATTTATCTATTTATTATTTTAATAATGCCTAATACAAAAGTTCATTTATCCTACTGTCAACCACCGTCTGCTCAAAATCTAGGTTTTGTATATGTGCTGATTTGGGTGGTGGGGACCTGGTACCTCTCAGGCATAGGAGGGCTGATCTTAGGAGTGAGAATGGCAATCTACATCTCATCCATGAAACAATGCTGCTTTTTGGTTATTGTTTCTTTTCAGCCATCACCTCTGCCAGCCGAGCGTAGAATGCCCTTGCTCTAGGACCCATCCCACCTGAAGTCGTAAAGATTTTAGGAGTGAATGAGCCCTGGTCTACATTCTGTATACGCTCTTCGTACATCCTGATCTTCTCATACTCGTTCCGGGAGTGGGATGCCTCAATAGTTAGGTTGTTGTAACAGGGGGCCATCGGATCAAATATTCGCATGTCAAAGAAAGCCAATTGTCCCTGTGTCCAGAAACCACTTGCGCTGACATCCACTCTTGCCTCATCTGATGTGTTGGACGTGCGGTATCTGAAGTTCTTCTCTCCTAGTGGGAGTAATGTTGCTTTGATAGTCACATCCTTGCACACCTCCTGAAGCATTTGGGCAGTGAGATCTTTTACCTCATCATGTCGCATGCAAATGAATCCACCCTGCTTGCATATCATCGCATGGTCTGGAGTAAATTGTACACCACAGGAACATCTGTTAGGCAGCCCTTCCAATAGCCATCCATACCTCAGGGCAATGGCATCCGTGAATTCTCTTTTGTTTAAGGTGAATCCCTTTGCCCTGATTGGTAGTGCTGTCAACCAATTGGACGCCCCAACTTCCTCCGCCATTGTTATCTTTCTTTTTATACAATTCGATAGGCGAGCTAGAAGTGCTTAAAGTTCCTCCTTCTGCCTCTCCTCCCTTCCCTTTGAAATTTTTCTTCTAATTTCTCTGATTTCCTCTATGTTAGTCTCCTTCCGTTAATCTTGTGACACAATGTTGTTTGTCGGAAAGGTTTAGCGGGTTAGAGATGCCTAGCCCTCCCATTCTAGGTGGAAGTTCTTTACAAAGTTGGCTAGAAGCCTAACTTCCGCCACCCATTCATTAAATTTCTTTTCAACATATTGCTTTTTAAAGGATTCTGAGCCGATCACTGCACCGAGATGTCTTTCCCCCTCTTTTGTTACCTTCATTTCACTGTTCTCAAATAGGATTTTGGCATTGTCAAAGTACTCTGGCTTTACTATGAGGACAAACTTCTTTGCATTCGGAATGTAACCCAAGCCCGGCCAACACCAGATCCTACCACATTTTTAAGTCAGCTATTTTTCCTGCCCCCGTGAGATCATGTGCATATGTAAGGACAGGAATTTTGAAGGGATATTGTTTTTGGAATTTCGTTTTATTTATCTATTTATTTATTTGGGTGTTGACTTGAGAGACTGGGTAGTATGGACGTCGTGACGGATTTATTCAACCAAGAAGCAAAGTAGAAAATAGAGCCTTAATAGATCATGAATTTATTTTGTTCTGTGTCTACCCATCAAGATGTGTTTGCAAAGAGCCTTACTATAATCATTGAAGAAAAACATACAATATGAGGTAGCTACTTATATTCTTTTACTACCCCACTTGGGCATAGGCCTTTTCGCTACCTAGAACCAACCCCGAACGACCTGAGGAAAGGAGACGGAGTCAGACGTGAATAACAAGGAGCAGTTTCCATTTATGGTCAGATATATCCATATAGACGATTGGGTGGTGGCAGCGTATACCTTGATTTCTTATTTCCCAAATCGTCCTTATGTGGGTATCTCTGATCACTCCCATTGGAGGTGCTCTTGGTTAAACACTAATCAATCGACGGCACCACACATATGCTACCTGTTTGACCCTGTTGTTCTCATATTGTATCTTCTGCTGCAGGTGCATAAGACCGAGCGCGTACTACTACTACTACTACTACCACTCCCACTACTACTACTACTACTACTACTACTACTACTTTTTTTTTTTTTTTTTTTTTATATACGACCTCCATCCTAGTGGAACTGTGTGGTAGAAGCAGCAGGGTCTGTCTTCCACAGACACAGTTCATTGGCCCCTCTCCCGCCAATGACTGTGATCGACGATCCTTTTATTTATCAATTTATTTACTACTACTACTACTACTACTACTACTACTACTACTACTACTACTACTACTACTACTACTACTACTACCACTACTACCACTACTACTACTACTACTTCTACTACCCCCACTACTACTACTACTACTACTACTACTACTACTACTACTACTACTACTACTACTACTACTACTACTACTACTACTACTACTACTACTACTACTACTACTACTACTTCTATTTTTAACGACCTCCATGCTCGTGGAACTGTGTGATGAAAGCAATTAGGATCTGTCTCCCACAGATACAGTTCATTGGCCCCTCTCTAGACAATGACTGTGGTCGACTACCCTTTTATATACTTTAATGAATCCTAATACAGAGGTTCATTTGTCCTAGTATTTACTACAGTCTGCTCAAAATCGAGGTTTTGTACATGCGCTGATTTGGGCGTCCCCGATTGTGCCACCGGCGTACCTACTTACGAAAGT
>NC_134813.1:43072991-43075491 GCF_046742065.1 Oratosquilla oratoria | reverse complement strand
ACCCACCAACCAACCAACCAACCAACCAACCACCCAACCAACCAACCAACCAACCAACCAAAAAAAAAAAAAAAAAAAAAAAAAAAAAAAAAAAAAAAAAAAAAAAAAAAAAAAAAAAAAAAAAAAAAAAAAAAAAAAATCCACAAGCATGATCGGTTCTATGGTAACGTTCACCTGGGCATTGTTATCTTGGGGGATGTTATCGTGATTTTTTTTTTCATTTTTCAAATAAATGGAGACTACTTAACGTTACTAATATTTTGTCCCGAATTTTCAGTCATTGTTTTTAATTTGTTTTTTAATTTTTCACATCAGTTCACAGATCTCGTCTGAGGCTGGGCATTCTGTCATTTTTAGAAACTGATCCCTTTTATAGTCTTTACCCTTGCTCACTTCCGACGATTTTTTCAGCTGAAGGGGTAGACGGGGATGTCACCATAGCTATCTCACTTAACCAGGCCAGGCGGCGATTTTATTCAGCTAAACGGGTCCGTGATGGTGGCGAGATGGTCTTGCCCAGCAGGAGCAGCAGACTCCTCAACGTCAGTCGGTCTTAAAGAATTTGCAGAATGTTTGCTTGTCCTCGTTTCGACAGTCACGTCCTCTTCAGCTGGAAAAATATGTCTGCCGTTAGTATTTAATTTTTAGAAGGAAAATAGGTAAACTTTGTTTTATAAATAGTTTTGTGGACCCTTGGAATTTACTTCCCAATCATTTAGGTATCACGATTATGTAAGACACTTTTAGAAATACTGTAGGTTGGTTGGACGGATACATGGCGAGTGAAGAATGGGTATGTGAGTAGTGCCACTAATAAGGGAAAAAAATCGAAGATAAGTATCCTGTTTATCTTGCGGTACAATTAGACCACTTGTTATCATCGCTGAAATGCTAATGCAGAAAAATTGATTATATGTTGCTGTGCATCGGGAGTCCAGTTTCAAGGTTGTCTGAATTATTCTTTTCTTGATAAGAACAATCAATAGACTTGCTGACTTGAAAGTATACCTTTTTTAGCATCCTTCCAATTCAACTGGGTTAAGTGATTTGTTTTGAAAATTCGTCTATCTATCAGATGTTGACAGAGCTCGATGGAAGATTGTAAAAATGGTGGAACGTATTTCCCTGAAAATATCGAATCTGAAAAATTATAAAAAATCTCAGAACAATCTGCTATCAAAAATATTGAGTAACTTTGTTATGAGTGGCAGGGTGGTGAGATAAGCACCGAGAATCGTTGAAGTTTTTATTTACTAACGTTTCGCTCTTAACAGAGCTTCTTCAGAGTGTACAAACATGGTCAAGAAGTCAAAAATTTTATACCTCACATCATTCCGCGTTCCTTCCTTAACCCATCCCATCCCTCCCTTTCGTACCCTTCAACTCCTGTAGGACCATCCAGCCGGACGTTTTGGAAAGCTTAATAAAATCATCCCGATGGTTACAGCAGGGCTGGGAAGTTATGAAAGCTGCCTCGATTATTTTTCGCTTTTTCTTGTCTAACCTTTGTTTTAATATTTCCACACCGTTCCAGTTTGGTAAATGTCCACCAAGGCGTTTGATATTCGGTGGGCCCTCAGGTCACTCTTGTGCTCATATGTCCGCTTGTGTATGCCTCTTCCTGTCTCCCCAAAGTAGTTTAAGTCACAGTTCTTTTCTACCCTTACCTCTCACTACTTCACCTATCTTCGTACTGGATGTACTGGCGATCTTCAGCCCTGCTCTGGTGAGTAAATGTCCTAACTCTTCTGTGTACATGGAGTTGGGAACCACAATGAAGCCACCTTCCTTAGTCTCCTTTATCTTATCCTTTCTCTTTTTCATTATTTCAAGGGCTATTTTCTTTAAACCGTGGAGTAACCCTTCTGGATATTTAAGTCCTGAAAACACTTTAAAAATGTATTTTACCTCTCTGTCAATATGTTCTTCACTGCATACCCGGAACGCTCTGAGAAACAATCCAATTATTACTCCTCTCTTTATCCTTTCACTATGTGCCGAAAAGTAGTGAATGAGGTCATTTGTGGTGGCTGTGACTTAAACTACTTTGGGGAGACAGGAAGAGGCATACACAAGCGGACATATGAGCACCGAATATCAAACGCCTTGGTGGTTCATGCGGAGAAATATGGACATTTACCAAACTGGGACGGAGTGGAAATATTAAAATAAGGGTTAGACAAGAAAAAGCGAAAAATAATCGAGGCAGCTTTCATAACTTCCCAGCCCTGCTGTAACCATCGGGATGATTTTATTAAGCTTTCCATAACGTCCGGCTGGATGGTCCTACAGGAGTTGAGGGGTACGAGAGGGAGGGATGGGGTGGGTTAAGGAAGGAACGCGGAATGATGTGAGGTATAAAATTGTTGACTTCTTGACCATGTTTGTACACTCTGAAGAAGCTCTGTTAAGAGCGAAACGTCAGTAAATAAAAACTTCAACGATTCTCGGTGTTTATCTCACCACCCTGCCACTCATTTTGTCATCCATTCTTTAACTT
>NC_134813.1:43062991-43070491 GCF_046742065.1 Oratosquilla oratoria | reverse complement strand
CAATCAATAAGTCCATATAAAGCAGAAGGAAGTGGAGGAGGAGGAGGAGATGGAGAAGGTGGGAAAGATGGAGGTTGGGGAGGGAGGAGAAGAAAGAAAAATTGGAAGAGGAAGAGGAAGAAAGGTGGCCAGCCTGAGAAAAAAGGAAGAGGAAGGTGAAGAGGAGAAGGAAGAAGAGGAGCGAGAGGAAGAAAGGTGGCCAGCCTGAGGAGGAGGAGGAGGAGGAGGAGGAGGAGGAAAAGGAGAAAGAAGAGGAAGAAAAGTGGCCAGCCTGAGAAGGAGGGAGGAGGAGGAGGGAAAGGAGAAGGATATCCATGCCATAAATGATACCATGAAAAAGGGGGGCCGAAGGGAGCTGTCTGGCTGTCTCGCCTCTACACCACCTCCCTCACTCTCGACCTGGAGGTCAAGTCAATCAGCTGGTTCCTTGCCAGCTGTCTCTTTGGCGCCGTGCGTGTCCCCTAAACCAGCTGCGCGTTATTGCTATTGAGCCTTACTCCCCAAGGTCATGTTGGCAGGATGACATTTTGGGAGCTGGAATTATACTAAGACGTTAAGTTAGAAAGTTGTAATAAGGCGAATTAAGCATTATTAGAAAAATTCAGTTGTAGTTTTGTTATATTTATTACCCATTGCATTCTTGTTCTTTTATATTTCTCTTTCTCTTGTTTTCATTTATTTCATTTGGGACAAACGAAAATGTCGTATGGAATTCTGATATTACTGTTACCACTCTTTTAGTAGATAATTTTACAATTAATGCAAGACTGTAAAACTGATCTCATTTAACTCCTTCGTTATCTATGATGATATCTTTTACAGAGTTTGGCCTTACGACAACTAGAAGAAACGGTAAGTAGCTCCCTGAGACACCTCGACCTCCCCTGCCGAGTTCCTTCCGCCATCAATGAAGCCCTCTCACTTGTTGTCTGTTTGTGTGTGCAGGTGTGTTCCTTGTGGATGCCCGTGGACCCCGTGTCTGAGGAGTGCAGCGTCAAGTTCGTGGCCGGCTCCCACCGGTGGCCTCGCTGGCTCTTCCCCGTTAAGTTCGCCTCGGAGAAGCGATACCCGACGAAGGAAGGGCTGCAGGAGGAGGAGAAAGATGAAGAGGGCAACTTGGCCAGCTACTCACCGGTGCCTGTGGACGAGATCGAGGCTGGCAAGTGGCCCATCCTCAAGTGGAAGTGTGAGGTAGTGTCCTGTTGCTTTTAGTCAGACAAAGAAGAGTTTCCCTTCCTCTTCCTCTCCTAGTTTCCATGAGAATATTTTATTCAGTTCTTTATTAATCAAAAGGTGAAACGAGTTGTTTTTAAAAAGATGGCCGTCTCTCCAGTTTACCCAGTAAGAGATTGAGCCTCATTTTGTATTCATGGATCATAATTCCGACAAGAACGTAATAGTGTGTTGTTCTCTGGTGTGGCTACGGCGGGGCAGTGCGAGATGATGAATCCACAAATAATTGAAGGATTAGACAAACACACCTTAGGGCGTCGGTGATCCCCCTCAAATGAATCGGGTTTTTCTCCTCGTTTCTACATTCATTTGTTTATTGTATTTATTCATTATTCATTCATTTGTTTATTCTATCTATTTAATTACATGTTTGTTTATTAAACTATTCATTTATATATCAACTAATTGACTTATTGATTGATTAATTGATTAATTCATTTATTTAAATATTTATTTATTCTATTCTATTTTCATATACTTATTCACCTTTCTCTTTCCTCTTTTTCTTCCTCCGGCGGCAGCCCGGGGACGTAGTCGTCTTCCACATGCGGACGGTGCACGGGGCCAAGGGCAATACCTCGGAGACCCGCCAGCGCCGGGTCCTCTCCACCCGCTGGCTCGGTAAGGCCAAACACTAACCTCGCGGCTCCAAAGCTTTCTCGATGAACACTGCAAGACGTTACTGTCCCCTTGTGCAAGGGAATGATATGTGTGTATGCGTGCGTGCCTGCATGCGTGCGTGTGTATGTGTTTGTGTGTGTGTGTATTTACCTAGTTGTATTTACCTAGTTGTATTATACGGGAAGGGAGCTATGCTCGTGGTGACCCGTCTTTGTATCTCTCAGCATCAAGTTTTTTCTTAAAATCTTGAATAGTATTTGCACACACTGTTTCTTTATCTAATTTGTTCCAAGTATCTATCACTCTGTGTGGGAAGCTGTTCTTTTTTAGATCTTTTCTGTAATTATCTTTTTTTAGTTTCTTTTCGTGTCCTCTCGTTTTTCCAGTATCCCATTTCAATAAGTCATTCTTATCTAAGATTTCCATTCCTTTCATTATTCTATAGATAGTTAGTAAGTCTCCTCTTTCCCTTCTTTGTTCCAGAGTTGGTAATTCTAAATTGGACAGTCTTTGCTCATATGTCATTTCGGAAAGTTGGCACTAGTTTTGTTATTGCTCTTTGTATTCTTTCTAATTTCTTTATATTCTTTTTGGTACTGGGTGTCCATAGTGTTGCTGCATACTCAAGTTTTGGTCTTATTAGTGTAGTTAGAATTTTTTTTATCATCTCCTCGTCCAAATAAGCAAATGCCACTTTTATTGACCTCAATAAATTGTAGGTTTCTCCGGCTATTTTATTAATATGCTTACCCGGTGTCATGTCCTTGCAGATTATCACTCCAAGATCTTTCTCCGCGTTTACTTTTTTGACCTCTTCTTCACCAATTTTGTAGTCTTTCGATATTCTGTTTTTACTTTTTCCAAATTCCATTATACTACACTTCCTGATATTGAATTTTACTTCCCACTTTTGAGTCCATTTCCAGATCTTGTCTAAGTCTTGTTGTAATGAGTTGCAGTCTTCCTCCGCTTTTACTTTCTTTAGTATTTGTGTGTGTGTGTGTGTGTGTGTGTGTGTGTGTGTGTGTGTGTGTGTGTGTGTGTGTGTGTGTGTGTGTGTGTGTGTGGTTAGAGCTCTGGCCTGCCACTACGGAGGTCCGGGTTCGACCCTCGCCCGGGGCTGAAATAATATCAGTATCGCAGCGCTGAGGGGTGTTACTCCAACTCTCGTGGGCGGGGAGTTGGGGGTGTGTGTGTGTGCAAGGTCATAGCATTACCCATAGATCGGACCTACGAGCTCTGAGCTATCTTCCAGGAGGGAAATAGCTGTCGATCACGAGTCCAACACGTGATCCAAAGACCAAGTGAATACACACACACACACACACACACACACCACACACACACACACACACACACACACACACACACACACACACACACACACAGACACACACACACACACACACACACACACACACACACACACACACACACACACACACACACACACACACACACACACACACACACACACACACACACACACACACACACACACACACACACACACACACACACACACACACACACACACACACACACACATACACACACACACACCAACTCCCCGCTCACGAGAGTTGGAGTAACGATTCGCAGCGCAGAGATACTGAAATGATTTCAGCCCTGGGCGAGATATACTCAGGATATTTAAAGAGTTAGCACACTAAATCAGTAACAGTTTGAGATGAAAAAAAGGAATATCTAATATTGCTTATTTTTTTGACAAATTCATTGTTAATAATGATTTGCATTTCTATTTTGGCTTCAGCCCGTGGGGTATGGGGGGTAGGGGAGTCCCGTGAACAACAAAAGTGAGAAGATTTAACCATGGGAATGCAGTGAGGGGAGCACACACTCATAGTTGTCATTATCTAGATTCTAGACATTTTGCCTCGCTCATCCTTTTGCGATCCCGCTTGCAGGAGACGACGCCAGGTTGTGCCGCCGACCGTGGGTGGTGTCACCCCCAATCACGGCCGGGCTCGTGCCGGGAGACCCCCCCACCTGCAGCACCTTCCCCGCCGTTCCCGTTGGGACTTAGGTCGTGTGTTGTGGGTTTCCTCCCTGTCTGCATGCGAGACAACGTAATGAGGAAATGAAGACGACGATGACGACGACGACGACGACGACGACGACGACGACGACGCGACAGACTGACAGACTTTCTTGAAGGTTCAAGCGAGTGAGCATTTGCTGAACACATACGTACATTATATATATATTATATATATATATATATATATATATATATATATATAATATATGTATATATGTATGTATATATTTGTATGAATATGTATATATATATATATATATATATATATATATATATATATATATATATATATATATATATATATATATATAAATCAGGTACGAATCGACTGGTCCCGTGGAAATATTGCTGCATAGCCTGACTTCAGAGTATCGAAATCTGTTGACCATTTTATGATTTTCGATATGAAAATATAGTAGTTGTTATAATTTTGTATGTATTCTTCTTCCATGAGAACACATTACACTGTAAATAACATGAAGGGAATTTTCCAGATTGTTAAAAGGTAAACACCTAGGGACTCGTAACAAATATGAATTGATATAAGTTGGTATTAATTAATATTAATTAGTATTGATCAATATTGGTTGGTATTGATTAGTATCAATAATAATAATTAATCAATTAGTTTCTAGGCCAACTAGAAACCGCCCAGTTGCCCAGAACCTAGAGGGCCACATTATGCATGCTCTGAAGTTTGGACAACTGAGTCAAAATTCCTTAATCCAAAGACAAACTTGAATTCCAAGTAATAAAGGGAGCCGTGGATAATACTTACGATAACAATGTTTTAAGAAAATATTGGACTAACTTGTTGAAATTTACCCTTACTTTTTTAATCACCTTCAAAAAATTGTTGGGCAAGTAGAAGAGTTGAGCACATAGATAAGTTGACCTGGCGATGGTCATATCTATTCTAAATACAAGTATACAATAGGAAGAATGGATAGACGGCCTAGCTGATATCAGCACGAATGATACAGTTTGGTACTGTGGGCCATCTTTTTGCCTTGTGAGAATTTTCTTGTCAGTCATTGTCGTCCAGTGGGGCTAAGGCATCTTCTGGTTTGGCTGGCCGGGTGAGGATCGACTGAAGGCAAAGTGATCCCCGTGGTGATCAAGAGCCGCAGACCTAAAGCTGTGGACACTCCTTCGCCTTGTTTATCCGTCATTTTTTTTTTCGCACAACAGAAACACGAGGTTGTCCACAAGGATATGGAGTCCATTCTTCTGACGTGTCCATACCGTCTCAGTTGGTTTCTACTAATGATCCTATTGATGTCTCTTTAACGTCTAAAACTCGCCGTAATGGGGGTGCATGAATCCCTGCACACACTTTTCTTTTTCAGATAAAAAAAAAATATATATACCCAGAGAAGCCAGGGATGTAGCATGGAAAAGGTGGAACAAGATAAGAAACAAGAAAATTTTGGGCAAAAATTAATTTATTTTTCAGGCTTGGCAGTGGTAACTTGAGATACAGAAAAAAATCTAGATTCATAGCAGATGGAAAAGTTAATGAAGAAGTAGTAACGTAGGGAAAACTAATGAGTAGTATCCAATAAGATATTACTGAAGAAAATTACTTAGAAGAGGCAAAAGAAATACATGTAGACAGTAATATCCGGTTTTATGATATGAATATACCTGTATAAGCAAAGGAAGTAAACAAAATATTGGAATAAGTAGACATCAACAGGGCCTGGTGGTATCTCAAACTGGATAGGAATGGAAAAGTAAATGGGTAAGATTTATAATATTTCTATGTTCTCATTGAAGGAAGTAAGGAGAAACTGCAGGCCATTATCACTGATCAATATGAAAACTAAATTATTTGAGAGAATTATAAAATATAGATAGATCAAGTGCTTTGGATAAAGGCAGATTATCGATTGGATTTTAAGGATGGAGGACCATGTATATAAAACTGACTAAGCCTTTACTCAAGTTAACATGCTGCCAGGATAGGGTGAACTGTGTATACTCGGATCTGTAGAAAGCACTTGACACTTTTTTGGGAATTGGAACATACTGGAGGATCTGAAGTTAATCTCCTTGAAGGGACAAATTATTTCCTGAAAGACCGTCACATGAGAACAGAAGCGAAGAATGAGACGTCAGGGTGGAGAGCGATGACCAGCGGAATTCCTCAGGAGTCGGTCCTGGCACTTGTGACGGTCTTGATATATGTAAATAATACGATGGAAGGTATAAATAACTACACTAAAATGTTTTCAGGCGATGCAAATACCAGGAGAAGATTGGAAATGGAAACTACAAAATGTTATAATGAAATCTTCACAATTTACTGTACGAATAGATGAAACTAATTAGGAAAAGATAAATTAAATTTTAAATGCAAAGTATTTAAAGTGAGTTAAAACTCAAAAAGTCACCAATGTATTATTCAATGGAAAATGGATCAAATGCAAATAGAAAAGAAGAAAAAGATCTGGTGGCTCTGGTTACAGATAGCTTTTACTGACAGGCATAACAAAATAGTGGGTGAGAAGTTGTACATGAAAGTGGGTTCACACTACATTTACAAAAAAATAAATAAATAAAAAAAAATGAGAGAATGCAAAGAACAGCTACCAAATTGGTTACCGACCTTGTATATAATAGATATAAATATTGAAATAATTGAAAGAGATAAGAATAAGAAATGACATAACAGAAGTGTTCGGGACGTCAAAGGGAAGTAAATCTAACAGAAGAGATCTTATGCTCTGCGACAATAGTCGTGAGTTTGTGGAACATGCTGAAAAAAAAAGTCTAAAGGTCAATGAAAAACATCTTTTCATATTATATATATACACCACAATTTCGCTAATCCTAAGCGATTCAAGGAAGAATGGCATTCCCTTTGCAACAGCGTCTCATATGTAAGGTAGTTGTGCTGATAACAGTCATCGCCTATGACGTCACATCGGTAAGTCGATCCCTTTCTCCACATTTTTTTTAAGACGTTTTGATTGTTTACAGATAAACACTATATTAAAGGTTTTTGCCACTCCCTGTGTGTTCTTGAGAAATTAGCTTAACTCGAACAAAGGAAGCTAGAATAAAAAATAAAATATTTTTATACAGTAGTATTTAGAAAAACGAGCTGCTCGGAGGAAACGGTAAAATCAGAAGGCTGGGTTATAGATAGGGTCGTATTATTCATAAGACTGATGAAGATGAAGCATGGGGACGTCATTTTTTCAATAAAATACAAATTATATGGGAGACACTCAAATGTATATAGTTGTATATAGTATAATCTAATGCCTGCCAGCTGTAGTTGGGTGGATGCTCAAAGGGGAATAAGAAATATCCGAAAGGTCCTGGTCATAGGTTAGTACAAGTCTGGTTATAGGAGGAAATAGATAAATTCAAATTTAAGAATTATTTGTGCTGTCGAAAAAGTACATTTTCCTTTACAATCCAATATATTTGAAAGAAAATGAATGTTAGGGATAACAATAATAAATATACCCTTGTATTTCTAAATACCTAATTTAGATCATTCATATGGAAGTGCCACCTTCCTAAAAATTCAAAATATAAAATCAGGAGGACCTATGGGCTATTCAAGAAAT
>NC_134813.1:43050491-43057991 GCF_046742065.1 Oratosquilla oratoria | reverse complement strand
ACATTACGGCGACTTTGCAGTGTCAAGGACTACCAACTGTCCAAAGGGGTTTCTGTACGATGCTCATTACACAATGACACACCTTTTGTACTTGAATTATCTTAATTCAAGACAGGCGTCTTCATTAAGCCGGGGGACAGTAAATCCAAGCATGAAGCATCGTTTACCCTGCGTTGCATTTATTCGTTTTGGACAAGCGTCTTAATTTGCTAGCGACTAAAATCAACTTTACCGCTCGCGTCTAAAAAGCGTTTCAGTGGCGAATAAAGAAGTTAGCGCCTAGCGTCCAAAGCAGCGTTGTGTAAACCGCCATTAACTGATTGAAATCTATCTTGAATGAGCCAATTGCGTCCGATTTTGCACTTAGGATTTTTAAGCTAGTTAACCCCCCACCCCAAATGATGTTGTTAAATCTAACGAGAGACATCGGTTGATCTTATTCAGCGGAGGAGTGGAGGGAGGGAGGGAGGGAGGGAAGGGGGTCAATTCTAACTTTGCTTTATATCTTTTATCTATTGCAATACTTGGAATTATCCTTGTCCCCAAGGAGAGAAGCGCTGGTTATTGCTGATGAAACACATTGCAATACAAAGGTTTGGATATTTTAAATATTTTTGTAAAAGGGTTTGATGTATCCGTAGATTTTTATTGGGGCAATCTTGGTCTCTTGATGTCACCAGTAACGAAAGGGATCTACATACCACTCTGACGTATTAGACAATAATAACAATAATGAAAGAAATCACTGTTTGCTTCTATAGTTTTCTCTCGGGAGAATAAATCTTTAGCCAAGATAGAATCTATGAAATGAAATCCGGTAATCGTCTATGTATTATTATATATATTTCTTTTGTTGAGATCATGAAATATTTTTCATCTATTGTAGCCTCATCCCTGTTATTTAGATCTTGTTTGAAGTTATAGATGAAATTATCACAATGTATCAAATTGTGACCAAAATACTTTATCGTTCGACAAGCCTAGGGTTGATTTTGTCATGAATTTTCTACTTTCTCATCGTGACGATTTTTATACATTTTGTTTATTCTAACGCCTCACGATTCTTATCAAGTTAAGGAGCAGAATTAGGGTCCGGTTCATGTTAATTCATTTATAGACTACTGTGAAACAATCATAAAACTAAAACGGTCATTTCACCTGAATAATACATGGAGATAACTCCGCCCACTTTCTGTCGCACTGACTCCTGATTGGCAGTTTCGAAACCTTGAAATTTGGAGTTTGCTCTTTAAGTGATATTTTAACTTTCTTATTTTATTTTCATATTATATAAAGAAATAATCATGAAAGGCATCTTCAGACAAAATATGATTTTGGCTCTTCGGAAGACTGTTGATTGTAACTACAACATCCTTGGGGCTCAACTTTTTCACTGACCTTAACTTATTAGTTTTTAACTCATGGAGTATCTAACAACGTTGAAAGGTGAAGGTCATACACCAATGTACATGAAAAACTGACTTCCTATAGTTCTTCTTTTCTTTGTTCTTGTTATGCTAAGTTATTCAGTTTGGTGATGTGGTTTGTAGTTTTTTGTTCAGCTAAGACACGTGCTGTGGACTGAATGAAATTTCAAGGTCATATTTTTTCGGAGCATTTGCTGAATAAAACCTTAGGGTATTAATTGGGGCACGGAAAGAAATATCATCAGATTCTCTTTCAACGCTACATTATCTTATCTGAATCTGAGAATAACGTTCATTTCTAAAGAAAAATATAGTGAAAAAATTGTGGAAGCTACATTTAATCAATTTAATAACGCATTGGGGCTAAATTTAATCATGAGCAAATACGAAAGAATGAAACTGTAGAAATTATTTTGAATCGACGACAAACTTTTTTGTTCATCTTCGTTGCAAATTTTGGTGAGTCTGGCGTCGCTTGAATTAGATATTTAATCGTTGATCTTATCCTCAAAATTTTCTTCAGATTTTGAGTTGGAGATTATTTGTTTATGATGTGGGAAAATATTTTTCGTGACAACACGCAAGCTTCTCCAGGAATCTTACTCAATCACTCAATTTCAACAAGTTATCATCTTAAGCTCTTTCGTGCCGAGTTCACTGATCTTACTCTTATCACATGTTTTTATTTGTTACTGATTTATTCTTATCTATTATTATTAATTACTTTTATCAGGTTCTTCCTAGACCATTCGTCTTTTGTTCAATTAATCGGCTTCTGTCGATAGAAAGTTAAGTTTTTGTCGGTTATTGATCACCATGAGTTAATGAGACAAAGTTTTAGTTCATGTGCGGGCGAATGACAAACAAATTACCGTCATTATCATCATTATCATCATTATCATCATTATTATCATTATCATCATAATCATCATTATCATCATTATCATCATTATCATCATTATCATCATAATCATCATTATCATCATTACCATCATTATCATCAATATCATCATTATCATCATTATCATCATTATCATCATAATAATTATCACCATTATCATCATTATCATCATTACCATCGTTATCATCATTATCATCATTATCATCATTATCATCATTATCATCATTATCATCATTATCATCATTATCATCATTATCATCATTATCATCATTATCATCATTATCATCATTATCATTATCATCATTATCATCATTATCATCATTATCATCATTATCATCATTATTATCATTATCATCATTATCATCATTATCATCATTATCATCATTATCATCATTATCATCATTATCATCATTATCATCATTATCATCATAATCATCATTATCATCATTATCATTATCATTATTCTTATCATTACCATCATTATCATCATTATCACCATTATCATCATTATCATCATTATCATCATTATCATCATTATCATCATTATCACCACTATCATCATGATCATCATTATCACCATTATCATAATTATCATCATTATCATAATTTTCATCATTACCATCATTATCATCATTTTAATAATTATCATCATTATCATAATTATCATCATTATCATTATAATCATTATCATCATTCTTATCATTCTTATCATTACCATCATTATCATCATTATCACCATTATCACCATTATCATCATTATCACCACTATCATCATAATCATCATTATAATTATTATCACCATTATCACCATTATCATCATTATCATCATTATCACCATTATCATCATTATCATCATCATAATTTTCATCATTATCATCACTATCATAATTATCATCACTATCATTATCATCATTATTATCATCATTATCATTATTATCATCATTATCATCATTGTCATCATTATCATCATTATTACCATTATCATCATAATCATCATTATCATCATTATCATCATTGTCATCATTATCATCATTATCATCATTATCACCATTATCATCATTATCATAATTATCATTATCATCATTATCATCATTATCATCATTATCATCATTATCATCATTATCATCATTATCATCATAATTATCATAATTATCATCATCATTATCATCATTATTATCATTATTGTTGGAGAACTTCTAGAACTATAAAACGACGCAGTCTCCTATGCACATGCACTGCATCACAATGGAGTAACAAGACCTGACGGACAACAAGGGTCAAGTGTCGCTGTCAATTCTATTTTCCTGAGACTCCAGATTATCGGGGTCATGACCTCGAACGAGCAGCAGCTGTCACCAAACCCTTGGATTCTGCCATTCCCACCCATTCCATTTCCTATATATTCCACTCCCCTCCACCCTCCTCCCTTCCTTCTATCTTGGCACCTCCTGGATGATGGGTCATCCCTGCATCCTGTCCACTGCCCTGTGCAGAGGCAGTGTCGCAAGACACAGCACATCCACAGCAAGGCCACTTCATAAATTCGGCGACACCCTCTCTCCGTCCCCTCATACATACTTCCTCACCCCCATCCCCCACACACTCCCCCTCATAAATCACAGCATCAACCATACACAACCCGTCTCCATTCATCCCTATCCTCTATCCTCTCCCGTCCTTCCTCCACAGACATTCACCTCTTTTGTAATGCCCCTTTCACCCCATCCATCCATCTCATCCTAGGACGCCCCCTCATATTCACTCCTTCTACCTCTGCCTTCCACACTTCTTTTACTAATCTTTCTTCACTCATTCTTTCCATGTGTCCAAACCATACCAATACTCCTTCATCAACCCTATCTCCCAGTTCCCTTTCCACCCCTGTTCTCCTCATCACCTCCTCATTTCTCACTCTATCTAGCCTAGTAACCCCTATCATACTTCTCAGACACTTCATCTCAAACACATTCAAACTCCTTCTCTCTACCTCTCTTACGTTCCACGTTTCTGCCCCGTACAGTGCCGCTGGAAGTCACACCACTTTTATTCCGGTGAACGTCAAACAATTTTATTCAAAAGGAGAACCTAGGCTACGAGTAGACTGGTTTATGAAGGGTAGCTTAGGATCAGATATCGTTTGCAACTCGTGTTCCTTTGTTTCGGTTGAACAGGGAACAGGTCTGTTGAACGTGAAGGTTCAGCGACCGCTGACTGACTGCTGGGTAGAACCTCTAGGCAGGTTCGTTGGCCAAAATCCGAGCAAAGTTCGTTAGGTGGCCACCGTCTTCGGGTAAATTAGTTTTTACTCTATTGATCGCATCTGGGTCATCGACGCGCCCCACTAGGCTAAACCTTAGGCACTGGTAGCCTCGACGTAGTTCACAGCTCACAACAGAAGACGATCACCTGTGGACAAGCTTTTACTGTCTTCGGTCAGCTAGGGCAAGTGTAGGGTGCCAGTCATTTCGAATCGAACTCGGGACTCACACACACACACACACACACACACACACACACACACACACACACACACACACACACACACACACACACACACACACACACACACACACACACACACACACACACACACACACACACACACACACACACACACACACACACACACACACACACACACATATATATATATATATATATGTATATATACATATATATATATATATATATATATATATATATGTATATACATGTCTGTGTGTGTGCAACTTTGACTCAACTGTTCTTCCTATTTTTCTCAAGATGATGAATCACACTTTATACAGTTTTTGGCACAGGGAGTAGCGCCAGAGTATCTCATTCCGCTAATGATGGGCGGAGACCTTGAAGCGGATGGCTTCGGGCCATGACTCTTCGATGGCTCTCTGGCACGAACAGAGACAGTACCGTTCGTCCGTCGTCGCGCCAAATGACGTAGAACGTAGCAGCATGCCACCTGGAGACCTTTGGGTTCATAACCATCCCGAATGGAAAACAAGTATCCTATAGATAGATAATGATTTAATGTTGATGAGTCGATAAGTTAATCAGTACATAGATTAGTAGATAAGTACATGGATAAACAAGTCATTTAGACGTTACAGAACACTTCATGTCAGGTGCTCAGCAAGTTGGTAATGAAGCTTCGACCAGAAATACATGCGACCACATTTTCGGAAAGTATATTCTATTCCTTGACGACGCGGCTGGGAATGCCGTTTCTTTTGTAAATATAATTGAATATGTCCTTTAAGGTCAAAACAAATATTTCCTGTTTGTTTTTCTGTGTGAGAGCTAACATGAATCCTTCCTAGCCTTGCAGATAAGTCACACGAAGGGAGATGGCACGACCCCTGCCATCGTTAGAGCTGAGGGGAAGGAGGGGACTTGATTACCATCTGGATTTTTTTTTTCAAGGGAGGTGGAGAAAATTGAGAGTAAATAAATCTTTTGATCTGGAACAAGAGGGCGTCACGAGGTTATAGGAACAAATCGACGAAGATCACACATCTGAAGGATGCGAAAAAAAAAAAATTCATGCCGGTGAGGAAAATTTTGGAATAGCCTGGAATATGATACTCGTACAGTACATGCTGGAACTCCAAATGAAATTACAACGAAGTACGATAATAACTGGAGAATAAGACCCCACAAGCGTAGCTCCCACCCTGTATACCACAATTAGTTAAACACACACACACACACACACACACACACACACACACACACACACACACACACACACACACACACACACACACACACACACACACACACACACACACACTCACACACACACACACACACACACACACACACACACACACACACACACACACACACTCACACACACACACACACACACACACACACACACACACACACACACACACACACACACACACACACACACACACACACACACACACACACACACACACACACACACACACACACACACACACACACACACACACACACACACACACACACACACACACACACACACACGCACGAATCATGCACAGATAACTGTAAATGGAGGAAGACGAACTAGATGTTTTATAATCTTCATCCTCAGGAAGTCTTGTCTGTTGAGCTTTATGGAGGCAGTTTACTTTGTAGAAGAAGACGTGGACGTAACCTGACCTTTTTGAAAGATGCAAAGGCTTCTATATATACTGAAAGTCAATGCTATATTCTTACAGAATACTCTTGTATAAGATATCATCTGTTATGATCTTTCGTTGGTAAAAAAAAAAAAAAAACTCATAAAAGGCCATAGAAATATCATCTTGGGATTTCATGTTGAAAATGTTAAACCTTGTTATGCACCGTTGATGCTTTGCGGAAGGACAATGTGTTACCTTCGAATCATGTGTATGCATATAAATATACATACATACATACATACATATTTACATACATGCATACATACATCGATACATACATAGTTACATAAATACATACATGCATACATACATACATACATACATACATACATACATACATGCATACATGCATGCATACATGCATACATACATACATACATGCATACATGCATACATGCATACATGCATGCATACATGCATACATGCATACATACATACATACATACATACATACATACATACATACATACATACATACATACATACATACATACATACATACATGCATGCATGCACCCACACCCACACCCACACCCACACCCATACCCACACACACACACACACACACACACACACACACACACACACACACACACACACACACACACACACACACACACACACACACACACACACACACACACACACACACACACACACACACACACACACACACACACACACACACACACACACACACACACACACACACACGCACGCACACACACACACACACACACACACACACACACACACACACACACACACACACACACACACACACACACACACACACGCACGCACACACACACACACACACACACACACACACACACACACACACACACACACACACACACACACACACACACACACATATATATATATAGGTATATACATACATACATACATATATATGTATATATATGTACATATATATATATATATACATTTATATATGCGTATATATATATATATATAAATATATACACACACACAC
>NC_134813.1:43022991-43035491 GCF_046742065.1 Oratosquilla oratoria | reverse complement strand
ATGGATGTCGCATGTGACGCAGGTGTGACGTCATACACGATAAACTTTCTTCAGTCAGATTCTGATGTCCGTCCGCAACTGAAGAGGAACCCGAAACGTCGCCAGGGAATCGTGTTTAGCAGCACAATGAATGTATGTGTATGTATGTATGTATGTATGTATGTATGTATGTATGTATGTATGTATGTATGTATGTATGTATGTATGTATGTATGTATGTATGTATGTATGTATGTATGAGTGAAGAAAGACTAGTAAAAGAGGTATGGAAGGCAGATGTGGAGGGAGTGAACATGAGGGGACGTCCTAGGATGAGATGGATGGATGGGGTGAAGGGGGCTTTGGGGAAGAGGGGAATGTCTGTTGAGGAAGGGCGGGAGAGGACAGAAGACAGGGGTGAATGGAGAATGGTTGTATATGGAAGATGTTGTGATGCATGAGGTGGAATGGACGGGGGGATGGGGGGTGAGGTAGTGTGTGTGAGCAAAATTTTGACGCAGCCCGAAGAGATTTCTCCCCGTCCTCTCCTTTATATGGGGGGACGGAGAGGGGGGGTCGCCGATTTAATGAAGCGGCCTTACTGTGGATGTGCTGTGTCTTGCGACACTGCTTCTGACCCAGGGCAATGGACAGGGTGCAGGGATGACCCGTCATCTAGGAGGTGCTAAGATGGGAGGGAGGGTGGAGGGGTGTGGGGTGTTTTCGGGGATGGAACGGGTGTGAATGATTTTATGCCTTTTCCTTTTTGGCTACCTCCCTAGTAAGGGGGAAAAAGCCTTGGTATATGTATGTATGTATGTATTTATATATGTATGTATGTATGTATGTATGCATGTATGTATGCATGTATGTGTGTACAGGTATGTATGTATGTATGTATGTATGTATGTATGTATGTATGTATGTATGCATACATGTATGTATGTATGTATGCATGTATGTATGTATGTATGTATGTATGTATGTATGTATGTATGTATGTATGTATGCATGTATATATGTATGTGTGCGTATATGTATGCATGTATGTATATATGTATGCATGTATGTATGCATGTATATATGTATCTATGTATGTATGTATGTATGTATGTATGTATGTATGTATGTATGTCTGTATGAATGTAATATATGTATGAGTGTATGCATGTGTGTATATATATATGTATACTTGTATGTATATATGAATGTATGTGAGTATGTATGTATGGATGTAATATATGTGTGTATGAGTGTATGCATGTGTGTATACGTGTATACTTGTATGTATGTATGTATGTATGTATGTATGAATGTAATGTATGTATATATGAGTGTGTATATGCGTATTTGAATGTATACTTTAATGCATGTATGCATATATACATTTCTTTTATCATTTAAGTCTTAACATTTCATTCAGTTACTCATCCATCTGTTTTGTTCGTCCATTTTTCGTTTGTTTGTTTTGTAGCAGTAGGCTGTGGTGCTCTTGGCCTCCTGCTGCTGGTCGCGGCTGCAGACCTTTCGTTGCCTCTTTGATCACATGAGAATAGTGCCTGTCCTGAGTCCCCCTTTCATCGTCCCTTTCTTTTTTGCTCTTGGTCGAGGCGGAAGTTCGACATTAAATCACGTCCTTCTTATCGACCTCGTCCACTGCTCATCCATCACCATGAGACGCCTTTCAGACCTCACCGCAGAGTATCTTTTTAATTTATCAAACCCTATTTTTTCTTATATAGTTATTATGTAAATGTTTCGATAGTTCGGTCCATGGTGACCCAGGTTGATGATGAGTTTCCCGAGGGCCAAGAAGACAAGAAGAAATGCTCGAGGGTGGTGCCGTCAGGGCCCTGACTGAGGAAGGCGTCGCTGCCCTTTCACCCTGGGCACTCCTGGCGTTCCCCAACGTCCTAGTTGGGCGCCTTAAGCTTGGCACGATAGGATGGCTGCCTCCCTGGCCTCAATGTTATCGACTTGCAGCGGACAGAAAAAATAACGTATGTATAAACACACACACACACACACACACACACACACACACACACACACACACACACACACACACACACACACACACACACACACACACACACACACACACACACACACACACACACACACACACACACACACACACACACAGACACAGACATACACACACACACACACACACACACTCACGCACAAATACACGAACACACACACACACACACGCACACACAGTGGCGTAGTTGGTAGAGCGCTGAACTGCCACCATTGTGGCCCGCAGTTCTTGTTTCGAATCCTGCCCAGGGCCGAAATTATTTCGGTACCACTGCGCTTCGGGTCGTTTGTGAAAGGTCATAGCATTACCCATAGATCGGACCTACGAGCTCTGAGCTCTCTTCCAGGAGGGAAATAGCTGTCGATCACGAGTCCAACACGTGATCCAAAGACCAAGTGAACACACACACACACACACACACACACACACACACACACACACACACACACACACACACACACACACACACACACACACACACACACACACACACACACACACACACACACACACACACACACACGCGCGCGCGCGCGCGATTCGGTGGCGCGGTAGGAAAAGTTCAAGACTGTCAGTATGGCAGTACCGGCGATATCTGGTTCGAATCCTGCCCAGGGCTGAAATTATTTCAGTATCGCTGCGCTTCGAGTCGTCACTCCAACTCTCCTGGGGGGGAGTTGGGTGTGTGTGTGTGCGTGTAAGGTCATAGCATTACTCATAGATCGGTCATACGAGCTCTGAGCTCTCTTCCGAGAGGGAAATAGCTGTCGATAACGAGTCCAACACGTGATCCAAAGACCAAGGTGAACCAAGGTGAATCACACATACACACTATACTTCATTTAGAAATATTATTTTGGTTAGGGTTAAGGGTTAAAATTCATGGCGTGTTAACACGCCACTACTGTAGTGTCCCCTTTACTCGCGTAGCATTTTTGTGACATAAGAATTAATATGATTAAACAAACCATTGTATATGTCTATAGATATTATTTATATTTGTGAAATTAACGTTGCCACAAACCATGATCGATTTTGTAAGAAGAAAGCATGTAAATGTAAAATTATTGTATAATTTTACCAACTGTTGAAATATTGGTTATTTTTTTTTAATATCAGTCCGGGCGGAAATAAATTATTCACAAACTTCTCTTAGTTTTTTTCAGGTTTTTTAGGTTTCTTCACCTTTTAGCTGTAGACATTTAGTGTCAATCCACAAACACACACACACACACACACACACACACACACACACACACACACACACACACACACACACACACACACACACACACACACACACACACACACACATGCACATACACATTGTGATAAAAAAAAATGTGTCCATATGATATTTGTGGTTGTGTGTGCATGTATTTTCAAACTAAGGTTTCCCAACCTTCCAGGGGCGGGGCGCACATCTGGGAGGGGGAGTGTTTGAAGCTATATTTAATTTCCAAAAAAAATATTTTGGTTAGGGTTAAAGGTTAAAGTTAGGTGGGGTATGGTTAGGTTAGGGATTATTCACGAACTCGCAGCAACGCGCGGGTAATTTGGCTAGTATATATATATACAGTGTATATATATATATATGTATATGTATATATACATATATATACACATATATATACATATATATAAGTACATACACACACACAATTTTTCTTTTTTTTTCTTCCTTTACTCCCTCTATACATATGACTTTTTACAGGTGTTATTGTAATTACAAACGTTTAGTTCTAGAGTTCTTTAACCAAATTACCTAAAAAAGAACGATCACCTTAGCTAGTTCGCCACTGGACCCATGACGGGCGCATTCACCTTTCCATCCTGCCTTCTCTCCAGTGTTGCAACGCAGTTGGGATTTCAGAGTCATATAACGTGAGGTAAATATCACCCCGACATTTGGTATCTGCCTCAATAATTCAGATGCCAGGTCAAAACTATGTAGTCCTCTTCCCCCGAGCGGCTGACATGCGCAGGAAGGCAAAAACGACGTTGGAGTACAAGTATACTTTACAAGTCTACATTGATTGAGCCGAGTGTCTACGGCACAAGATTGTGTATGCTCGTTGATTGGGTGATTTATGTACTTGATTGAATATGATCAATGTCCTTTAGTGGAGTATTAGTTCTTAAATAGTATTTCATTTTATTCTTGATGGTTAAGGGTGGCTGGTACATGTACCTTTCGAAAGACTCGTGACCTTTCTACACATAAGGTTCCAACCTTGTGTAATTTTGTTGGATATCTTTTGGAGCTATCCAACATTTCTAACACAGCAATGAACGGTAAAAAAATAAAGATAAAAATCACAAAGAAAACAAGAAAATATACATTAGTTTGTTGCCGGCATAAAGGAATTAGAAATATATATGATCAAACTGATAACTTACTCTTGGATGTCCACAACATGTATGTGTCTAGGAGAAGCATTGGTTAGCGTTCCTGTATAAAACGCTTGAGGCCCGAGTTTCATCCCAGGGAAATGCTTTTAGGCAATTGTTCAAGTCCCATTTACACGGCTTCCCAACCCCTTTCTGCAACGGCGGACATAAGAGGCGCAGTAGACCAGTGTCCCGTTCTAATGCTTCCAGCACCTCACCCCTATGACGAAACTGGGTTCAGAAACACAAGCCCACGTGTACTTCCTGGCACACGCACACACACACACTCGTATAACCTCACCAAGCCGGAGTAAACCATCACAGTGAGATATGAAGGTTGTTTCATCACCTAGAGGGTAGTCCGGTCCTGCACTAGACCACTATATAGGTTTGTGTGAATGTGTGCATTTAAATAAAGGAGTTGTAATTTACCCAACGCCAGAAACTTTGAGAGATCCAACACCAGTACCGAACCGAGCTGATCATAGTCAAATGGTTCCCGACATCGGCTTGGCTACCTCGTCGTTAAGAACAGTTTTGTGTCGTAGGAACCTTTTCTTCCCCGTGATTCTCGGCTTGAAGCCGCCTTAAGAGAGGTAATAAACTAGGGAGGGTTGGTCACGCGAGCCCGAAGAACAAATTCTTTCTCTTGTGTGCACTAGCGCCGTATCGGAAGCGTGTGGATCTCGTTTCCTTAAGTCGCGGGTTCGAGTCCCGCACTTCTTTCTGGTTCCCAGCAGTGACTGTTACCTGCTACAAGAAACCTTAAATAGTATGGGGTGTAGGGGACAGCTTTGATCACAGTTAAGCGCCTCCTGGCGTATACCCCTTATTTAGGATCGCCAGAGTTGGTGTGTGGCATCAGCCAATCGAGCTGAGTGAGAGGCGCAGGTGACCTAATATGACCTAGTAGGTATTTAGGAGCTTTGACCGACTCGTCTGTACTTCGCCGTATCTTGCATCAGCTTGTTACCATTGTTTATACATAAATAAAACATCTTGTCTAGATTTCAAATAAAGCTCATAAATTATGCAGGTTTATTGTCTGCTATATTTGACATGTTTGCGATAATAGTAGGGAAATTGTAGATTTTTATTTTATCACGATAGGTTGCAGGAATTTGAAGCTATGCGGCATTTGGTCGTCCGACTTATCAGGATTTATTAATCTATGCCTTTGTTTCTTGGCTACCTCCCGTGTAAGGGAAATAAAAAAGCCTTTGGTATATGTATGTATGTATGTATGTATGTATATACTAATCACGAGAACTATGATCTAGTGGCTACGGATCATTTGATCCCCGTGAGCAAAATTTAGAGGCCATCAGGAATAGTTCTTAAAGTCCGTGGCCACGTTTTTGGGCCTTTGGGTTATTACCCTCCACGCACAAGTACTTTGTCATGGTAAGGTTCCCTCCCCGTGTGCCGAAACCTGATAGCCGTCGCTGTCCGTCCCCCTCACGGAAGCCGCATTGGTTTGGCGGTCGGTAACACGAGAGGCGAGGACGGACACGCTGATCAGCCAAGACCATCGATCGAAAGTGAGGTGCTCGATCCGCCTAGAGCGTTCCTGTGGCTGCTCAAGTATGTTTCAGTGCGTCTGTGCAAGTTAAAGGAAAACATACCTAATTCGTCAGACGCCAGGTTAACCTTTATTGTTCATACCCACAACTACATTCGCATTAGGCTACACGGAAGAAAAAACCTCGCCAAGTTTAGTTTAGGCTAAGTACTTTGTAATAAGTGTAATATAATGGAGAATTTTGAGTCATAAAAATCACAACTTTAATTTTTTCCAATTTGTACACAGAATTATTTGAAAGGGAAATGTGATCTGGAATTCTCTCTCATGATTTGAATGTGAAAGGTATGTCGATGACATTTTGTGTATTCATCTTTTGGTTCTGATTTAATTTTTTTCACTCTGAATCATTTACTATCCTTAACTGTGTTTTAAGTGGAAATAGAAGATAGAAGAAGAAGGCGGATTGACCTTTCTAGACGTCTTTTCACAGATATTTTTAGTTTGATATTTTCAGACAACACGCCAGTCTGTTGTCTTATGTTTAGTTCTATTCTATTGTTTTCTTCCACGTTTCATAGCGTTCATAGGGATTTCATGTCTGAATGTTTACATAATGAATTGAAAAGATATATGCGATATTGTATTTACCATAAAATATCCTTGACTTTTGGTTGAAAAGACTCGAACGATCGGTAGGTCTTGGCATGGTGTGCCTCTCAAAAGTGACCAGTGGCAGATAATACCCGCAAGTGGTGGTTCTGCAAAGCAGACGTGGGAGAGAATCATCCCCCTGCCCCCCCCCCCGTTTTAAAAACCCCTCAGAATCCTTACCTCCATCCAGAGTTGCAACCCCGAGGGCCTGGCACTGGGTTCCCGGTCCAGGCCCAGGAGAGGTCCAATACACGGGTTCGTGAGCAACCCAGGGATCCGGATGAAAATATCCCGGGGATTACTTAGAAGACTCAAATCCAATCCTAGTGGGCAGTGGAATAACTTAACTTTCATTCCTGCACGTGTAGTATCATTGTATTTTTTTTTTGGTGGCGTTAATGCTTCTGCTTAATAAGGCCATTATAATGTGAAGCATTTGATAACATTCATTGCAGTACCAGTATGTGCTGGATTTGTCTTAATATATAACCGTTCTTTATTCGGTATCGATGGTCTTATGACTCCGGTGCTACTTGGCGGGGGAAAGGTCAAGAGCCCTGGTCCAACACACGAGAGCCAATAGTCCTTCAGAGGCAAAAAGATCTTGCGCAGAGCAACCTTGTAGAATGTCGCAAGATGTTCATAAAAATATTCACGAAAATTTTTGATAGTGTGCCGCCAGAGAGAGAGAAAAAAAACAAAATAAAACAAAATAGAAAGACAAAGAGAACGAAGAAAATAAAGTGTGGTGGCTTGCACAAAAGAATCTGTTGAGGAGTAGTGGTATTTCAGTGTTTGTAAAAAAAAAAAAAAAAAAAAAAAAAAAAAAAGGACTTGTCACTGTCACAAAAGATCACAGGTCAAAAATCTTGAGAGACTCACAGACTCTCACAAAGGACGGCTTAGGTACTTGTCAATTGAAAGGCCCCAACCACCCCACCCACCCTTTCTGAGCGGCGGGTCGGCGTAGGTCCACGTGACAGCCAACACTAACGGCAGCATAATGTGGCCAAGATGTAACCGAGTCAGCATGTAGGCAACTAATACTTGCCGTCCAGAAAGGCTGGAGATTCGATTGACAAGGGTACAGAAAGAAAGGCTGTTCCCAAGAACCCTTGTGAGTGACGAAACATATGGATAGTTGGTGTTAACATAAGTCGCATAAAAAAGGAAATATTTATCATAGTATATAAAAACAGACCCCATTAGCAAATCCACCAACTCTTTCTCTAACCCATCATTCACGCAGAGAAATAGGTTTCATCCAATCTACAAAGACTAATTGTAGAAGTTTTAATTAATTCAAGATATCGTGATGATAAGGTGTGAACTATAGTCCAATCTTTCCCGCTTCAGGGTTACATAACATAACGAGAAACGTCGACCGAATCATGAAATTGTCTGAATAAAGTGATGAAAGAAAAAATGAAAGTAAAATAAGATGAAACAAATACGTGATGAATAAAAAATAGATATGTAAATGGATAAATGAAAATATACAATAATGAAAACAAACGTTCGAGATGGCTCACCTTTGTCATATCCAGGGGGGAAGGTGTAGTCGTTCTGTCCGCCCGGGGACGAATAGTAAGAGTGGCCCCCGTGGGCGGGGGTGTTGGGGAAGACGCGGTGGGCGCGCGAATTGTGAGATCGCCGACGCCCGTGGCGCCGGTTGTGGGCGGGAGATCGTCGTGGGCTGGAGAAGGGTCCGTTCCTCCACCGGTACCACCATCCTCCTCCAGTGCACAGCAGAATAATCAGAAGCAAGAGCAACCTGGCAGATAATCAAGAGACGTTAGAGGAAGTGTTGGTCGATCTTGTCTCATGTAAACAAGAAGTGTAGAAAGTAAACACCCTTCACGGGGGGGAGTATATCAGATAAAATCCGCCCTCCTCTTATCCTGGAGATGACATTAATAAATCGCCATGTGCGCGGTCATGTTTGATGAAAATATGCAGACTCATTTTGGTTTGGAGTGAAAATTTCACACACCCCTCCCACTAACGGGAAGATGGTTCTTATTAAGCATAGAGTGACGTGCATTCACACACGTTTCAGAAAAACCTGCACATCAGCTTTCTTCAGTCATTTACTAAATCGATGACTTCGACGAATCATGCGTTTCCTTCCACAATATAATACACATATTTGTCTCTGATGGGAATCCCTGGAAGACAGAAATCTTCAATATTCGAGATGGAATCTAAAAACTGAAGAGACTGTTTCTAATATTCGGAAGTCGTTTTAATGAAGAATGTTGGAATTTTCCAAATATCAGAAAGTCTCAGCAGAGATGACTGTCAGTATTTAATTTCCCTCGCAGCCATTTTAACCTGGCAACCCAGTTTTAGAGATTGTTCTTGTTTTTCTTCTTCTTACTGACACCAGTAATCGGCTGAAGCCAAGCCCTGTGCTGGAGGAATTCATGCCTACTCCAACAGATTCCTTTCCTGTCTATCTTAATTTGAAGTCACGCATGTTCTGGACTCATAATACCTCTTCTGGTGCACCGTTCACCTTATCCATCACTATATATGTGAATTTGTTCTGTTTACATCCTTTCACATTTTGATTTACAGTTCACATTCGTGTTTTATTGTTGCATGTTGGCCGAATTATGTTTTCTTTGTTCAAAGGATGCCTTGCGTCAATGTCTCCTCTCTCCCTTCTTTCCTCCAGAATGATCATTCGTAGACTCAACAATATCTCTTCACATCTCTTCGCGAGTAAAACTTTGTATTTGGTTTTAACCAGTGCTTTACACCCCATGGGAGAGGACATTGTGTGACTGTGTGTGTGACTATTTGTACGTGTGTTTGTGTGTATGAGTTGGAGAAAGAAAAGAGGAGATAGAGATAGAGATAGATAGATAGATAGATAGATAGATAGATAGATAGATAGAGAGATAGACAGAGAGAGAGAGAGAGAGAGAGAGAGAGAGAGAGAGAGAGAGAGAGAGAGAGAGAGAGAGAGAGAGAGAGAGAGAGAGAGAGAGAGAGAGAGAGAGAGAGAGAGAGAGAGAGAGAGAGAGAGAGAGAGAGAGAGAGAGAGAGAGAGAGAGAGAGAGAGAGAGAGAGAGAGAGAGAGAGAGAGAGAGAGAGAGAGAGAGAGAGAGAGAGAGAGAGAGAGAGAGAGAGAGAGAGAGAGAGAGAGAGAGAGAGAGAGAGAGAGTGTGTGTGTGTGTGTGTGTAAGGGGTCGACACTTGTTCCTCCTGCTCTATGAACCAGAAGGATGACGAGGTCGCAGGCAGCACCACAAAGTTTTCATCAACTGCAGTTCGATTCTCTTGCTGGTGAAAGGGGGGGGGGCAAGCTTACACCAGGAAGCGGCGCCTAACTACGGCACGAGCCGTCACTTATGCCCTGTATACTCGGACAGCCTGGACAAATGACAGTCACCTGTGCCCGGAGGTCATCGAACTCAGATCCGATTAGTTACAAGACAAGTTTGATGACCATTGCACCGCTATGCGACTCGACAGGCCGCACGAAATACTGTCGCCAAACAGTGTCGCATAAACTGGAGCGAATTGTAACCTAACCGCAATACTGGTTTCTGAAAAGAACTACTGAATGAGACTCTAACACATCAAAGCCATACTTCACGGGTGCTACTATAGCTATTGTGTAGTCTACTTGTACATTTATGCTCTAGCGAAGTCTGAGTGTGAAGTACATGCTTTAGTGTGCAGTCTACCACATATTTTCACACTTTGGGATATAAAGAAAGAATCTTACATCGATCTATCTAAAATGTAGGAAAGTACTATAACATAGACAAGCTTGTGCTAATAGAATATCGGTGAATATGAATCCTACATTGAAGACATTGACTTCTTACATCTGGGCACTTCGCCTATCATAGGACACAGAAAGGACACAAACAATGACACTACCATATCCGTAACATGACTCTGCTTCTTGTAGCACATCCAGAAGATTGTTCTCACGTCACAGCGCGTGACACTGCCGCCGCCGTCACTTATTTAGGTCACGCCCCCCCCACGTGACGGACTTCGAGTTACAGCGCGGATCGTCTGCTCTCTGGAAACTGTAGTCGGCCTCCCGCCACAATCGCGCTCTACTTATCTATCTAGTTTTCTATCCCGACGCTTCGAGTCTGCTCTGCTGCCTCCTGTGATCCTCGAGATTTAAACCACAACTGTAAGGTAATCATAAAGTGGACCGTCAGAAGTAGAAGAAGACACGAATGAATGTACGAGGGTCCGGCCGGACGGGCTGACGACTCTTTGCCTCAACGTGGTTCCCCTTGAGTCGCACGAGGGACCGAACCTGCCTCTGCTCGTATCCTCCTCCTCCTCCTCCTCCTCCTTCCCAGAGCAAAGGGTTAAAGAACTAGTGTGTGTGTGTGTGTGTGTGTGTGTGTGTGTGTGTGTGTGTGTGTGTGTGTGTGTGTGTGTGTGTGTGTGTGCGCGCGCGCGCGTGTGTGTGTGTGTGTGTGTATGCACGTGTGTGTGTGTGTGTGTGTGTGTGTGTGTGTGTGCGTGTGTGTGTGCGTGTGTGTGTGTGTGTGTGTATGCACGTGTGTGTGTTTGTATGTACGTGTGTGTGTGTGTGTGTGTGTGTGTGTGTGTGTGTGTGTGTGCACGCGTGTGTGCACGTGTGTATGCACGTGTGCGTGTTTGTATGTACGTGTGTGTGTATGTGTGTGTGTGTGTGTGTGTGTTTGTATGTACGTGTGTGTGTATGTGTGTGTGTGTGTGTGTGTGTGTATGTGTGAGTTTGTGTGTGTGCTCGCGCACGTGTGTGTGTCTGTGTGTGTGTCTGTGTCTGTGTGATTCTTAGGGCTTGAATTCTAACCATATATTGCTGATGGATATGTAATCTTCTTGAGATTCCTATCTTCTTCATCGTCATTTAGAACCTTTGACGTCTTTGGCTGAGTATTGCCCAGACATCAGCCTCTGCATGCAGGCACATTTTGAAAACTCCTTTTGAGGGTGTGGGGTGGGGGTGCACAGTGCCAATAAGGAAGTTGTAGATAAACTATTTTGAATCAGTGGTCCTCAGTTTTATATCTACTTATGTATCTATTTCCTTATGTATTTGATTATCCATTTATTCATACATTTATTTATTTGTTTGTTTATTTATTTATCTATTTATCTAGTCATTTATTTATTTTTGTACATATTTATATACTTGTCTATCTAATTATCTACCTATTCATGTATCTACATATTACTGATCATGGGCAGCCCTTATTATTGGCAGTTTACCTCTGTAACCCTTTCATGATCGTTATCAAAAATGATAAAAAAAAATTCTATTTTCTTTCACTTTAGATTACATCGCAGCCGTGTTTCAGTGTCATGTGAGACCTTTTGCAAAGTGATTTAACGCCCTGCAGACCCATTCGTGAGGTCATTGACAATCCTTCTACGGATTCCCCACATCTCCTTTATGACTCTCGGTCTCCCGGAGGAGGAAGATGACCGCCCTCTAGTGATGTCAGGAGGAGATCGAGGCTCATTCGCGCGGCATTACGCTCTCCAGATCATTTCCGGACATCGGGAACTGCTGGTGAGAAATTTCGTTCATCGATCTTGCCATCAGGTTCTAGAGCAGCTTAGAAATAAATGAACCGCGGTGTGTGTGTGTGTGGGTATGTGTGTGTGTGTGTGTGTGATATTCAAGAAGATTTAGATCAATTACAGCAATGGTCTGAAAAGTGGCTAATGAAATTTAACACAAGTAAATGCAAGGTAATGCACATAGGTAAAAATTACAGTAATTACGATTACAAGTTATCTGGAAATTCGTTAACAAAAGTGGATAGTGAAAAAGATCTCGGCGTAATTATCAGTAACGACCTCAAAGCAAATAAGATTCTGGGATTGATTGCGCGATCTTTTGATTTCAAAAGTCCATCACTCATTAACAAG
>NC_134813.1:43012991-43015491 GCF_046742065.1 Oratosquilla oratoria | reverse complement strand
ACACACACACACACACACACACACACACACACACACACACACACACAAAGGATTACAAAGGCGGAGCATTCCGACAGGAGACCTTTTGATCCATATCTAGGTCGGATACGAAAACAAAAAAAATCATATTAATAATAAAATTATAAATAAAAAATATGATAATGTAAATAACAAATGAAATACATAAATAAATGCATAGGTATAGTTAAATAATATACAAACAGGTAAACAGTAAATAACAATAAATTGACATATAACTAATAAATGAAAATCAGACAGACAAATGATAACAAAACAAAAACAAATAATATAAGATAAATTATAATCATTACAGCATCTTACTTAGGTATTTATCTAAATGATTCTTAATGCTTTTGAAACTGAACTACATTGCACTACCTGTGCAGGAAGTTTATTCCATTCATTAACTACACGGTTGGAAAAGTTGTTTCTACCTACTTCCAAATTGAATCTATTTCCGGACAGTTTGAGACCATTGTTTCTTCTCTGATTCTCATTCAATGTAAAAATCTTGTCACTTTTGATGTTGTCAATTCCCTTTAGAATTTTAAAGACCTGTATCAAGTCACCTCTGAGTCTACGCTTTTTTAGGGAAAACAGATTCATATGTTTTAGTCGATTTTCGACTAAAACACACACACACACACACACACACACACACACACACACACACACACACACACACACACACACACACACACACACACACACGCACGCACACACACACACACACACACAACACAACACACACACACACACACACACACACACACATATATATATATATGTATGTATATATTTATATATATATGTATATATATATGTATATATATATATATATATATATATTATATATGTGTGTGTGTGTATGTGTGTGTGGTGTTGTGTGTATGTGTGTGTGTGTGTGTGTGTGTTTGTGTGTGTGTATGTTTGTGTGTGTGTGTGTGTGTGTGTGCGTGTGTGCGTGTGTGTGTGTGTGTGTGTGTTGTGTGTGTGTGTGTGTGTGTGTGTGTGTGTGTTGTGTGTGTGTGTGTGTGTGTGTGTGTGTGTGTGTGTGTGTGTGTGTGTGTGTGTGTGTGTGTGTGTGTGTGTGTGTGTGTGTGTGTGTGTGTGTGTGCGTGCGTCCATTGTCCGCGTGTATCCCGGTTTATGCAGCTCTCTAGTGTGTGTATATCTCTGTTGGAGCGAAGGCGAGAGGAGTGCGGAAGGAAGTGGGATCATGGAGAGACTAAATTCATGTATTATCGACAAGGCTGCGGCAAATTGTGTTAACCTACATTCTATGCGCTGGGGGCTGCTATAATTAGACGTCCTCTTAGCTCCCTAGCTCCGTCCTATGGTCCCGCATCATCACAGTATTATGTTACTTTTCTTACCCAATCATCGCACTTTTGCAGATGCAATCACATTTTTTTTTTCATTTTACATAACTTCAGTATTTCTCACTACCAGGTCGACAAGCTGCCCTTACTACAGACAGACGTCTGAGACTCTAGGAAGGAGACGAAGAAGGAAAGATTACCTTTGAAAAAAAGAAGAAGACAAAATACAACATTATTTCCTGCAGCCACTTGTTACATATATATTATTTGTACCCATAGGTACGGTACATTTTTCTCGCAAATTCTTTGTCAGTGTGCGTGCCCTCTTCCTTAATTTCAAGTTTTGCTTCATCCATATTTTTTCTTTCTCATGTCTCACCTTAAACACCTTTACCTCTTTGTTTGTGGTCTTCACCCGCCCTTGAACTTCATACCGCTTCCAATCCTGTACTCTTTTTTTTTTTCCGGAGTGTGATGTCATCGTGTCACCAGCCCCAGTCATCTGTCTTCTACATTCACGAATTTCCCCATCCATTCTTATAAGACTGTTTGTCTTATGTTTTTCTTCTTATGCTACATATAATTCCTTAATAGTCTTCATCCACCTGTTTCATCTTCTTCCATTTTGTTATCCATAGTATCCACTTTTCACATCCACACAGTAACATTGCTTCCACTATCGTCTAAACAATTTCTAATTTTATACTTTATTTGTCCTTTTTCAAATATTCTAGATTATTCTAGTTACCATAGTTACATCCGCCATATCTTGCAAGATAGTTTCACCGCTCTATTTATTACCACATCCATCCCAAGTATCTAAACAACATATTCATCTTAAATATTTTCCTTTTATCATGTACAGAGCAAGAAAAAATTAATCTTTCCTGAGCCTCGCAATTTCGCTCTTTCTGAAATATATGTGTGGGGTGGGTGTGGGTGGGTTTGCTTTTGCTAATAATGGCTCAACCTTTCTGTGAGGCGAAATTACTCCCTGATACACGGCAGACAGAAAAGGGACGAGTTGGGTGGAGTCCTGATGGGCCACGCCCTGGAGGCCCGTGGGCGTGTCTGCCTTCGACCAGGAGACGCCCAGCAGCCCGCAAACGGCCGACTTTATCGCTTGGGCCCCTAGCTCTCTTGGAGGAGCCTCTTCT
>NC_134813.1:42977991-42990491 GCF_046742065.1 Oratosquilla oratoria | reverse complement strand
ACAATGAAGCCTAGTGCTCGGTTAGCTCTATTCCTGGCACTAATGCACTCTTTCCTGGATTTAAGGTCAAGACTCACTAACACTCCTGAATCTCTCTCGTACTCAGTTTTCTATAAAAATGTGTTACTTATGCTATATCTGCTTTCTGGGGGTTGTGCAAACCTATGTTTAACACACTGCACTTTGAGATATTGAAATCCACTTGCCATTTCCCCGATCATGTGAAAAAGTTTTTAAGACCTTGGACTATCCCGGCGTCTTTTCCTGACTTGATTTGGCGTCCTGTTTTAGTGTCGTCCGCAATTCTTTTTACATCACTAACAATCCCATTGCACAAGTTGTTTATATACATGATGAACAATAAAGTACCCAGTACCGAGCCCTAGGGAACTCCACTAATAACACTAACACAATTTGGATTTTACACCGTTAATAATGACCCGCTTTTTTCTGTCGCTGATCCATTAAGAATGTTTTCCTCCTATGCTTTGACTTCATTTAGTAGTCTCTGGTGAGTCACTTTGTCGTACACTATGTTAAAGTTAAGGTAAATAACATTCTAACTGTCATTGTTATCTGACACCTTGCATAGATCAGTGTAAAAAGATAAATGATTAGTTACACATGATTTAACCTTGGTGAACCTATGCTATGAGTCACGAATCAAATTATGTCTCTCGATGATGTGATCTCTGATTCTATTAGATAATATAAATTCTAGCATTTTACCTATAACCGACGTCAAACTAATTGGCCTGTAGTTATGTATAGACGATTTATCACTTTTTTTAACAGGAACAACGTTTGCCTGCCCCTAAGAAATAGGTATGAATCCAGTGTCTACCGATTTATTAAATATTTCCGTTAATTGGTCGCAGTCAGGTACCATATCTAACTTTTCCTTCGTAAATATCGTGAGAAAATGTTCATTAAATGCCTCACTCACTTTATCCTCCTGTTACTCGCTTCAGTACGATGACATCCCTCCTATGAAAAGAATGAATAGCTAAATAAATTGAAAATAAGATAAAGTAAAATAAAATGAAATAAAATGAAATGAAATAAATTAGAATGAAAAAAATAATAAAATAAAATAAAATAAAATAGAATGGAATAAAACAAAATAAGATAGAATAAGATAAGATAAAATAAAATAAGATAGAATAAAGTAATAATGAAATAGAATCTGGAGAGAGAGTTTGAAAACACAGGAGGAACGGAAGAGTGACCTGAAGAGGATTCTCTGATACATTGGAATAATATACAAACGTCCATACGGTGATTCATTTGTTCTGAGTCACGATTCCAGTTTATTGCAACTTTTATTTATTTATTCTATATGTCCATTTATTCATTCATTCATTTATTTATCTATTTATCTATTTTTGTTCAGGAAGTGATCATAGTGGCAGATGGAGTGAGTTTCTTCTTTGAGAATGATGTCTGTAAAGGTATGTAGACGTGTATATGGTAAACTAAAATGTCGATTCAATACTCAACTCGCTTGTTGTAAACGCAGTTTTTGGGAGTTTTATTCCATTCTGCCTAAAGGGATTCTCCTCTCAGGTAAATAACATCGTCTGGTGTCTGCCCCCCCCCCCCCAAAAAAAAAAAAAAATCGAGTCTCATTTCATCGTAGGTGAAGACTTATTTTTTACTCATCCAGTGGGTTCTGTTCCTTTTATGAGCGTCTCTGACCCTATCATGGAGGTTTTGGTTTTCAACCTTTCTCGATTAACTTATAAACGAAGTTGATTCCTCTCAGTCATTTTCCGACTTGCCGGACTTCAGTCAGCAGAGAATTTCACTCTGTGCTCTTCCTCTAAACCTTCTGTTATTCAGAGAGGGAAGGAAGGGGTACGGGTTCCCATGTGACTGAATAGAATTGCTTTGCAGCAGCCAGAATCACTGACATTAAGAAAAAAAAAAAAAAAAAAAAAAAAGGATGTGTTAGTGCGGCGGCCGCCTGCTGAGGATCCGACCGTGGGTGTGGTGGTCCTGCGGTGGACGTCGGACAAGGGCATCTCCCCACTGTCCTTTTCCAGGGTTCATTAACACCCTCACCTCAACACGCACGAATTACAGCCCCAAGTGGACGGCGTTCGGTATCTCTTAACGCCCTCTATTTTTTCATTATTTATCTGACACGAAGAAAAATCACAACCGGGGACTAACCCCCCTTATGTTCCTGCCCTTCCTCCTCCTCCTCCTCCTCGTCCTCCTGTTCCTCCTTCTTCTCCTCCTAACCAACGCCATGGAAACTAACCTAAGGGTACTCAGACATCGCGGTATTCAGCCCATCGTTCCTTCCGGCAGAGATGGGCGACGTGTAGGAGAGCACGAGGAGAGTTTGCTGTCAAAGATATTTTGATTAACACTTGGTGGCCTGACGACCTACGTACTGGATAGGCCTTGCTGGGCAGGGCGAATCCCTTTGAGTGCAACGCAAATTTGATCATCACCCACGGTGTCAGAGGTACAGGGCCACATCATAAATAATGGCTGTCCACTTGCTGGCTTCCTGCATACAACAGCAACAGCAGCCTCGCTCTCATTCAGAACCTTCTGCTACTGCATGTGTGTGTGTGTGTGTTTGTGTGTGTGTGTGTGTGTGTGTGTGTGTGTGTGTGTGTGTGTGTGTGTGTGTGTGTGTGTGTGTGTGAGTGTGTTGTGTGTGTTTTCCCTTTTATCTACTTGAATTTACCTCATTGAGAATTACATGACTAAGTATTGTATACCTCATAATGAACGGTCATTTTTAATCAAATCATTCAACTATGCATTTGAAACTCGATCTCTCGCTTGCTGCCCATGCTGCCCACATATGTACAGTAGATCGGAGTGCATTTCGTACTTGTCTGCTGTGTTGCTGTCTATCCGTGCCTGCGCAAACAATTTCGTGGATGCGGTTGCACATGCATGCACATGTACTGATGTGTGTCTTCGCGAGAAATGAATGCATTTCTCTCACCATCCCTCTTGTTTTGTCTCGATAAGATTTGGCTTCAAGCTTCCCCTTACCTTCCTTAGAAATAAAGGATGATTTTCTTTAATCCATTTATGGTTTAACTGAGCCCTATTAATTCATCTGTGTATTCCTCTATTCGGGAAACTTTAATCCTGAACTCGCTAATGGTTTTACCTTGGGTCATACCAACTTCTAAGCTCTTTCCATCTATAGGAAAATTATCTATTGATGCATTACAGACCTTTTCCCCCTCAATTTGTTCTCGTGCCTTCTTGACTCTTTTTGTCCCAGACCAAGATAGTTTATCCATCAGTTTTATTACCGATTTTCTTTAATGGCCTGAAACACCACTATTAAGCTCTTTCTTTCAGTGATGGCAGGCACGTGCCTGCGTGTGCGTGTCTATGTATGATTCACCACGGTCCTGGTTCACGTGTTGGACTCGTGATCAAAGCCTATTACCCTTCCGGATGAGATCTTCAAAACTCATATAGCCCGACCTATGTACTAAGACATGACATACACCACACATGCATCTCCTCGATCAACGGGGACAGTAACAGCGTGTGTTTTACGCTGTGGATACCCAAGCCCTGAGCAGGACTCGAACCCGGCCAGCAGCGCTGGGATTTTACGCCGTGAAACGCGAAGAACTCGGTTCCACAACATTAGCGGTTCGTGACGCTGCCCACTGAGCCAGCAAGCCGTGCATGTGTGTGTGTGTTTACTTAGTTGTATTATACGGGAAGGGAGCTACACTCGTAGTGAACCGTCTTTGTATCTTTCAGTATCAAGTTTGAAATCTGTGTGGGGGGGTGCGTGATGGAGAGAGAGAGAGAGAGAGAGAGAGAGAGAGAGAGAGAGAGAGAGAGAGAGAGAGAGAGAGAGAGAGAGAGAGAGAGAGAGAGAGAGAGAGAGAGAGAGAGGCTGAATATGCTTGTGTGTATAATTCATCCAAATTTACGGTGAACCACATTATAAGAGGTCCTCAGGCGCCAACACTGTCCTTATGATATTGTTTCATAAGAACTTTAGCCTCTTCAGCCCAGAATCCTCCCGTCAGCTGAAGAGAACTGCCTGGCATGAGCTATATCAACACGAGCTAAGGAAGTCATCTGGTTGAAGGGATAGAAAACAGAGGCTTCTGCACTGTATGCTGGTTCACATGTAAACTGTAACCGTATAAACAGGCCTCCAGTATGTACAGTATCACTCATTAAAAGAGGTTACTAATTAAGCTGTTATCTCATTGTCTATTATTCTTATTTTGAAAAAAATGGCATTAGAAAAACCTTATTTGTCCCACTCAAGGCTACTTCCAGGTTTTTTTTTTTATTATTTCTTTGTTAAGTGCACAGACGGATTAGCACTCAGCACCTCCATAAATTCTGAATGAAATATGATTGTGTGAGACTCTGAGATCTTGTTAAGAGGACGTAACGGCCATCAGGTATTACGTATTGAGCTGCACCAGGGGACTCCTGCCGTCGTCGTCGTCGTCATCCCTGCAGTAAGTGGGCTTGGGGCTAAGCACGCAATCCAGCCATTGGCCCGGTACTATCTCGGAATACATTAAGAATTCCTCCTATTTATAACCCTATGTTTTTGAGTTATCACACAGGAATATTTTCCTGAAACTAAGTTTGTTTGTTGTTTTCGTGTAACGTCTTTAGTTCTATGTATAGTGAGGACAAATCCTTTCAACAAAATGTAAATCTTCAGGAATATTGGTTTCATTGTCTTGTCAATATTATAAACGTATTCCTTTCTGAGACTAAGAACTTCCTCGTTACGATGATGAAATTCACAAGTTCAGCTCTGGCTAACGCTAGACGATTTTATTCAGCTAAAGAGAGCAAGACTATGTACGCATGTATGCATGCTTGTATGTATGTATGTATGTATGTATGTATGTATGTATGTATGTATGTATGTATGTATGTATGTATGTATGTATGTATGTATTTACGTATGCATGCATGTATGTATATATATACGTATGTATATATATATATATATATATGTATGCATGCATTTATGCATGTATGCATGTAAAAGACTGGTAGAAGAGAATACTGAAAGTGGGATAGAAGATTGGTGTTACATTTTATGGGTTAGAGGTTTATTAAACATGTTACTAAAAAAAACCAAGATAGCGAGCGAGAGAGTGAGTTGCCTAAGTCCGCTTTCCGCCTTGTGTAGGTAATAGAATTCATATTTGTAAATTTGGTCGGGGGCTCGAGTGTATTGCTGACATGGTATTCCATTGTAACCTAAGTGAGATATGCAGAGACTCGAGATTATTTTAAGTCAACAAGATTGCCATAAAGACTTACAACAACGAATCTGATTGGTGAAACGGTGGAGGAGGAGAAAATTCAATTGGTTCACGATTGTAAGATCACGTCTTTTGGGAGGATCTTAAATACGAGTATAAAGTTAAAGATCACTGGACTAAAGAAATCACGTCACTACAAAGCTCATGTGGGATCTTGTATACGTGCTCTTGGGGGATTTTTTTGGATCACGCTGTATAAGAATTAAATGAAGAAAAATACAGAAAAAATCTAAATTTAATTCTCTTAGATATAAAAATATAGTGAAGGGAGATGTAGAAGCCTGTCAATGAAAAGAACCAACACTAAGAGGAACAAACAGATTAGAACTTGACAAAGTTGAATGATTGGAGGCAACAGGGCCTACCAACTAAAATATGTATGTATGTATTTATGTATGTATGTAAGCATGTATGTATGTATGTATGTATGTATGTATGTATGTATGTATGTATGTATGTATATGTATTTTTGTATGTATGTATTTATGTATGTATGTATGGAAGCTTGTGGGTTCGGCTGTTTGAGATACTACGCACTGTACAGAGGAGTAGAAATGGAATGAGAAATAAGAAAGAGAGTGGTCGCATTCTGTGCTACTCCCAATTTGCCATTGAAACAAATGGTGCATTTGACTGTCACCTGCATTTGCGACTTTGTTGTGGTGTTTGAGGCTTGTCCGTAGTTAGCCCCGGTGTTGTGTGTACTGTTGTTGTGTATCAATATGATATCTGGTGAATTGAATCTATTTGGTAGAATATTTATCCTTTTGTTTGGTGTGCTTGCTTTTTATGTGGGTATCTTGCACTGAAATCACCCGTTACGCATACTAGTTTATTTAATCCCGATAACCTAACCTAATCCTTTTCTAGTTCCTATTTATTTTCCCTAGAGTGGGGACCAAACGGGGCACCTGTTGACCAAGAGCTCATTTTGAGGTGAATAAAATCGACTGGCAGCGATTACGAGAACAGAATCTCATAAAGTGTGCCATTTGTGGTGTTGGTTTTGAGTAAGGCAAAGCTACGTAGTATTTGCGTGTCTGACCTTGGAAGTGGAGCTGGACACTGCACTCGCTATTGTGCGTTTGAGAAGAATTAATTCCTGAAGTTGGAAATGTGTGACTTTTTGTTTATCTTTCTTTTTGAGAAATGCCGTAGATGATGGAGAACATGAACACATTAAGGGGCGTTTTGTTTGCACGGGATCTAACTTTCCTCATATCTAAATAGAACGTAAGAACATAAGAATGGAGAAGACTGCAAGACATCATAAGACCCACCCTAGGCAGTTCCATGTCCGTTACCACATGTCACCCCTATCCATAAACTTAATCTTCTCTTTCAATAACTTATTGTTTCAGTGCTCACTATATGGTTAACAAGTCTATTCCATTCGTTAAGCACTCTCTTGGTAAACCAGCCAGTTCATGGCTATTTCCTTCTGAAACATAAATCCGTCCAATTGAAATCCATTACTACGAGTCCTGCCCTGCTGTCTTACAAAGGCTTACAAAAGTAGAGCGTGCCGACAGGAGACCATTTGGTCCTTAACTAGGTCGGATGCGAAAAAACAATAGATAATGATAAATAAAAACAAAGAGATAAATAATAGTTAATAATAAATGAATATTAATGTGATGTCCTTGCCTGAGTCACCCTTGTTAAAGCCCTTGACTCGTTGAATACCTTTATTAGATTACCCCGCAGTCTTTGTCTTTCCAGGGAGCGTAAGTTGCCTAAGCATGTCGTCATAAAGTAAAATTCTAAGAAATTGCATAATTTTGGTCATTCTCCCCTGTACTGATTCTAGTGAATTGATATTCATTCTATAGGATGGGGACCAAAACTGTACCGTATAGTCAAGGATGGGTTTAACTATCGTCAGATGGAGTTTAATTATTACCTCTGCACTTATGTTTATAACCGTCCTAATGGTAAATCCTAATGCTCTGTTAGCCACATTCCTGGCACCGATACATTGTTTCCTGGATTTAAGGAGCCAGATTCACTGCTACACCTTTTCACATTTTTTTTTAGTATGGCGTTATCAAAGCCATACATTGTTAGTTGTGTTGTTTAACCATACGTTTAACACCCCGCACTTTGAGATATTGAAGTCAATTTGCCATTTCCCCGACTATGCAAACAATTTATTAAGATCCTGCTGCAGTATCGCAGGTTCTTCCCCCGACCTAATATGGCGTCCTAATCTAGTGTCATCAACAAATTTCTAACATCACCATTAATCCCACTGTCCAAGTTGTTTATATAAATGATGAACAATAAAGGACCCAAAACCAAGCCCTAGGGAACTCCGCTAGTAACACTTCTCCATTTGGATTTTACAGCGTTACTGGTGACCCGCTGTTTTCTGTCACTGATCCATGTTCTAATCCACTCAAACACTTTTCCTTCTCTGATATTTGACTTTATTTAGTAGTCTCTGGTGGGGCACTTTGTCCAACACTACTAGAGTCGAGGTATATGACATCGTAACTACCATCGTTATGTGCTGCCTTGTAGACATTATTGTAAAATGATGAAATATAAGTTACACACGACCAGCCTTTGTTGAACCCATACTGTGAGGCACGAATCTGATTATGCCTCGCAAAATGTTCCCTGATACTATTTGCTATTAATAATTCCAGCATAAACCTATAACTGACGTCAAACTGATTGGTTTGTAGTTGTGCGTAGAAAATGATCACCCTTTTTGAATACAGGAACAACGTTTGCCCCCACAAGAGAAGTAGGCACGAATCCAATGCCAACTGTCTAAATACTTCTGTCAACTTCTCACAGATTTCAAATTTGCACTCTTTTAGTATTATCGGGAAAAAATCGTCCGGAAAGGGACTTTGTAGTTTCAAGTCTAACTGATTAGCTACATCTTCATTGCTAATGCTGATGCTAGTTAGTCTGTCTCTCTTCCCCCTCTGAAAACCGGGTACCAATCAAGTACCATATCTAACCTCTCTTTTGTAAATATTGAGAGAAGATATTTATCAAACGCCGCGCTCATTTCTCTCCTGTCTCTATCAAGCCATCCTCGTCAGACTTTAACTGGGCTTATCTTTTCCTTATTTCTAGGTTTGTAGAGACGAAAGAAACCCTCCATGGCGTTAGATCCCGCTTGTCTGGCAACCTCGATTTCATAGTTACGTTTGGCTCTGCGTGAACCAAAAATTACCCCAACAAGATATGTTCCCAATGTCTATTTTATAGGAATAATTGTTTTATATATATATATACTATATATATATATATATATATATATATATATATATATATTTATATGTATATATGTGTGTGTGTGTGTGTGTGTGTGTGTGTGTGTGTGTGTGTGTGTGTGTGTGTGTGTGTGCGCGCGTGAAGATCTGGAGTCTGGGATCCATATCGGGACTTTTCCCAGGTTTACCACTTTCACGATTTATATTTGAGTTCACAATCTTGTACTCATTATACCCCCTCAAGACGATTCCTGGACGGGAATAGAAACGTCGGGCAAATAAATCCTTCAATTGAGTCTGGCGTTTACAGTTTTCCGAGATATATATATATATATAATATATATTTATATATATATATATATATATATATATTTATAAATATATATATATATATATATATATATATATATATATATATATATATATATATATATACATATATATATATATATACACATACACATATACCCGTGTGTGCCAACCAGTTCCCGTGCCCGGTCGTTAGGTACGTTAGAAGTGTAAACAAGAGTGCAATGCTGCCTGCCACCACTGGGCAAGGTCACGGGGAGAGGGGGGGGGGCAGCCGCGAGTAGCATCGCATGGTGCACGCGACGTCGTGCACTGGTCAGTCTCCCTCACATTCCACGGGAACGGAACGAGGAGGAGGAGGGCAGTTTCCGTGTCTGGCCACGAGACACCTGGATGACCAGCCCCCTTCGACACAACAACTGCCAAACATTTTTTTTAATTCAGCTTACGCAGCGTCATTGTGCGGGGAAGGGTTTTGGCAATCACGATTTGTCTTCTTATATAATCACACACACACACACACACACACACACACACACACACACACACACACACACACACACACACACACAAGTATATATATATATGTATATATATATATATATATATATAAAATATGTGTGTGTGTGTGTCTGTGTGTGTGTGTGTGTGTGTGTGTGTGTGTGTGTGTGTGTGTGTGTGTGTGTATGTGTACATACATACATACATACACACACACACACAGACACACACACATATATGTATATATATATATATATATATATATATATATATATATATATATATATACATACTGTATACTGTGTCAGAAGGGTAAACCTCTTGTGGCTATGCAACTTGTGTCAGAACATTTCCGCCTGCGTCGTACGTTGTCACATTCCGAAACCTACCTTGGCTGGGTTGTGCTTATGCGCGAACTAACATGTAAAATAAGAGAGAGGGAGAGAGAGAGGGAGAGAAAGAGAGAGAGAGAGAGAGATAGAGAGAGAGAGAGAGAGAGAGAGAGAGAGAGAGAGAGAGAGAGAGAGAGAGAGAGAGAGAGACAGAGAGAGACAGAGAGAGACAGAGAGAGAGAGAGAGGAGAGAGAGAGAGAGAGAGAGAGAGAGAGAGAGAGAGAGAGAGAGAGAGAGAGAGAGAGAGAGAGAGAGAGAGAGAGAGAGAGAGAGAGAGAGAGGCTATAAGAAACACAGGCCAGGAGGCGCTAAGCCAAAATCATCACCTTTGCCCTAAGTGCTCGAGTAGCCCGGAAAAATGATGGGCGCTGGTACGGTCCTCGGAGACAATCGTCTCCCTACTGTCTGTCTCCAAAGCCCATCGAAACCCTCATTTGTTGTTATTTGATGGCCTTTGTGGACGATAGGAGAGCTGATAGTCGGTGAATGTTCCATTTATTTTTCTATCAGAAAACTCAAAGACACCATTTGGCTGTGTGAGTAATTGCTCTACTCACGAGGAAGTGAGGAGCCGAAAATGATGTCATTTTTCATTATTATTCTAATTAAAACAAATTATTTGTAATAAAAAAAGATAACAAGAGAAAACACGATTCAAAACTTATCTTTCGTTTAATTGATTTGAGAATCAGAAATGGACGAGAAATCTAATCTGAAGAACTTTTATCAAACGCTATCGCTTTGTACGCAAGGGAAAACGCTGATGAACCATGGACGACATGACGTGGTCGTGTCGAGTGAGCGACATACGCTCAATCGCGCTTGCTTGAACATTTTCACGGTCAAGTATGATTTCTCCTCGTTTACGTCACAGAGTCTCTCTTCAATTTATCTTCTATTTCCATCTCCTCTGTTCTTACCATCTCCTCCTCCTCTTTCATATTTCCAAACTGTCAAATTTGCTTTTAATTTTTGGTAAAGCTAAATTTAGTAGCAAATAGAAATCCTTGCTTCGGCATAAATTATGTAAATACTACACTTGTTCCGTAAATTGTATGTATGAAAATAATGGCTTAAACTCACAAGTATATGAGGTACATTCACTTAAGGTATTGTGAATAATTCTATTATAAGTGTATCATTTTGCATATCACCGTCAGAGATGTATAGACAAAACAAAGGTCCCAGGCAAGCCCAGTACGTAAGGCAAAGGTGGCGACCACAGCTAAGCACATCTTGGTGTACGGACGCTCTACCTTCTTGAATCCGAACCCGTAAGCGCCACAACTGTGACCCTAAAGACATCATGTCTGGTTGAATATTGCATAATAAGGGATACGATTCTTTAGAATATCAAATCAATTTAGGTTGTTGATTCAGGTAGCTTTGTAGTTTTAAGATAATTGTATATATGGATATATATATATATATATATATATATATATATATATATATATACACATATGTATATATGTTTATATATATATGTATATATATTCATATATATATATATATATATACTGTATATATATATATATATGAATATATATATATAATATATATATGTATATATACATATATATATATATATATATATATATATATATATATATATATACAGGGTGACCACAAAAACACTCCTTGATTTAAATTTTTCATAATATAACATATTGAGTTCAGAATCTTACAAGTTTGGTGTCCATAGTTGCATAAACTAATGCATTTTTGTTTCTCTTTTTCTCAGTTCGCAATTTCTACCTGACCCGCTAGGTGGCAGTCTTATCCAAGATGGCGTACACCCCACAGCAACGTAGCTGGTGTGTGTTGGAGTTCGGCAAAACACACAGTGTTACAAATGTGCAGCGTTCGTTCAGACGCATTCATCATAACAATCCACCTACTAACAAGTCCATTTTAAAGTGGTACAATGATTTCATTGCGAGGGGGTGCATCTGTGATCAGAGAAAAGGACATTCCGGCCGCCCAGCAGTGTCAGAGGAAGTTGTCGACAAGGTCAGAGACGCTTTTGTTCGCAGAACCAAGAAGTCGACACGCAGATGTAGCCGAGAGTTAAAACTTCTACAAAGCACAGTATGCAAGGTCTTACGCAAACGCTGCAACTGGTCCAAAAGTTATACCCGAAAGACAAAGAAATGCGCTTTGAATTTTGCCAGTCTCCAGGAGTCAATGGAAAATGATCCTGGTCTGCTGTCAAAGATCATCTTCAGTGATGAAGCAACCTTCCACCTAAGTGGAAAGGTGAACAGACACAATGTGAGAATATGGGGGACCCAGAATCCTCATGCCAATCTTGAGTTTGAAAGTAACTCTCCCAAAGTGAATGTGTTTTGTGCAGTAACAGAGAGGTCTGTGTATGGACCGTTTTTCTTTGAAGGACCATCTATTGCTGGCCAAACCTACCTAGAAATGTTACAGAACTGCCAAGACTACAAGCTGCTGAAGGTGATGGCTACATTTTTCAGCAGGATGGAGCACCGCCACACTGGTCTCTCAATGTACGCGCATTTCTCAACACAAACCTACCAAACCGATGGATTGGCCGTGCTGGACAACACGACCAAGTGTTTTGCAAATGGCCCCCAAGATCACCAGACCTAACTGTGTGCGACTTTTTCCTCTGGGGATATGTCAAAGACAAAGTTTACATACCTCCCTTGCCCAAGACCATTGATGAACTGCAGGAACGTGTCACCGAAGCTCTACGCGCGATTACGCCAGATATGCTGCAGAAAGTCTG
>NC_134813.1:42907991-42967991 GCF_046742065.1 Oratosquilla oratoria | reverse complement strand
AATAAGAATAAATAGAAAACAGTGCCCATTTAGTAGACATTTTTAGTCTTAAAAAAATATCGATAGGTAACGTTGTCTTAACGCCATGTAAGGCAGCTTACAGAACCTTTAGAAAGGTTAGTTACGTAGGACGCTCGAAATGTCAGAGCAAGAACCAAGGGATGTGACACTCGAGGAAGGACGGGAAATATCCACCCTTCCAATGAAATACCACTCACCACAAAAATAAGAAAGAAGGAAAGAAATAAAGGGAAATGTCAATTAAAGAGAACCACGCAACTCGTTGCAGCGTCATGTTGCGTTATACGAAAGCACCAGTAACGTGCACAAACATTGCAGGGAGCAGGTGCTTTGGACTGGAACTTAGACACTTCACTCTTTTGTATTATTCGTATTTGGCAACTATCCGGTAGGGTGCAACACCATTTTCCACATTATGATTTCTGAATGGTAAAAAAAAAAAAATGGAAAAAACCTGTGAGAAATAATTTTTTATTCATTTTTATATATTTTTGTGAAGGGCACTTTTGGGGCACAGGGGAAAGGGGCAGGTGCTCAGATACCCCCAGCACCCCACCCCCACCTCTGCACGGGTCTGGAAAACACACATTGTGTGATCTCCTAAAAGGGTTTGAAATCTCACTGAATCTCTTGATATTATGCAATATACATTTTCCCTATTCAACTCATATACTGCTCTAAAATTGTAAGAATTATAATAAACTGTTTAATCCGATAGCATTCTATGATTGTGCTGATCTGTTTTTTCTGTATTGGTGAACAATAAAGTAATGTTATGTTGCCTACATGAAATCACCCAGATTAACCTTGAAGACACTTCCCTCCACTCCACCACGCACTTTTCTGTGTCACCACTTAACAGCAGAACCTTTTTCTTCCCTCTCTCACTTACTCATTACTCCCGACACTTCCCACCACACTCCCAAACTCAAAATCTATCCTCCTTCTCAACTTAGTTTCAGTTAACGCCAACACATCCATCTTCGTTCCCACAAACATACAACCAATCTCTTCACTTTTAATTGCATTTGTGCCACAACCGCGCTCTCTACCCTACCTAAATTTCATTGATCACCTCAACACAAGAATTCACATCAGTATAATATTGTTCCGGAAGGCCAGAAACACTGATTGTCGTCAGCATAATATAATCTCTCCGTCCCTCTATTTCTGTCTCCCCCCACCTCTCTCTAATATTCAAACACGCACATATCAAGTTTGTGTATATTATGGTGAGTTATATAAAATATACAGTGACTATTTGACTGTAAAACAGGTTTCACACCAGAAAAAGTAGTGAACAAAAATGTAACATAATAATACTTAAATATATGCATTCTATATGTTTATGAAAAAATATTGATGTTTTTACAATAACGTGAATTTTATATAAATTAGTATTTATATACGTCGTTTAAAACTTCACATACTAATGAACGAATTAATCATAGCATAATAATAAAGTCGTGCTAAAGGAAAAGGACACAATGTTTACAATCGTACATCGACAACTAATAGTCAAGACTTTCTTGATGGTAATGTAGTACTGGACTTTAAGTTCTTAATATTAGGCTTCGGATCGTTATTGCAAGTATTGAACCGTTCCCAGTATTATTCACAAATATAGTAGGTACATGTTATCAGATGTCACAAAATATTCGTGTAAAGTATACTTCTCTGTTGGGATGTATAAGCACGAGCAAAAGTGTAATGTCATTAAGTAATCATTCGTATAATTTTATTGTAAGGTGCTACAAGCTGTATTTAGTAATCGAAATATTTGTTTCACTTCATATTGTATCGTAAGAAGTGCTAACTTGAATTACTGAGGAAGAATTTGCAAAATAATTTCACTTACCTATGCATCTTATGATGATGATAATGATCTTACGTAAGTCTGTCATTTTATTATTACTTCAGGGGAATTAACTAGGTAAATGTTTAAGAAAGTGAATTCATCCATATTTAGTCTAACTTGTTTAATTTTGTTACATGGCAAGTCATTATTATTATAATAATGAAAACAATTGTTTCAAGTTTTGCTGCCAGGATAGCCACTGCCTCAGTGGTGGTCAACAGACTTTTGGCCTTCCCGTAGTGGCCATAGGTCTCCTGGAAGAAACCCCTGATTTCTGTTTGTATTGAATTAGTGTAAAATAGTGCACATCACTGACATATAGTATTAGGAGTGCAGTTGTTAGATGTCAGTTTTTCTGATGTAGTAGTTGATACTTGATGTTCGAGGCCACAGACTGCTGTTCATGCAGCCCTCATTGCGGAGGAAGAGATGGAAGAAATACAAAATTGGTAGTGAGATATTAGGTCTGATCTGAAGACTGAATGTTAGCCACTTTGGGGTTCTTCTCTAGCCACTTCCATACGGTGACGCCTACGTAGGCGTCATGAGGAGCAAGTGGGTACACGATGATGCCGACGTCGGCGTCTTGATTATATTTATTGTAGTTGTACCTACGTAACCTCCATTTTCTCTAAACTGGCTTCATCATATTTTCTATGGTTATCAAAATTCACGGGTGAAAGAGAACGAACAATTGAGCACTGACTTTATTTTTTATAATGCGATTATTATGACGCAACATCGCACGTCGGGCAGCTAATGCTGACAGACGTGCGATGTGCCCCGGAGTGAAGAGGCTAGAGGGAGATGTGGCTCTTGATGGATTTTGAAGGTGCAGCACCGGTGGCCAGGTGGATATCTGACATCTATTTTATAAGACCAACGCTTAGAGGTACTTTTCATGGTAAATTTTTAGAAGTCACCCATGCAATATACTATATAGTTGTAGAAAATTTAATAGTAATTTTGTAGATTTTAATACATCAATGTAATATATGTTTTTCTTGGAGGAAATCAATAACAGAAAAAGTTGTTCAAAGTGATACTAAAAAAAAAGCTACTTTGACTGCTTGAGATGCCATTTTTGTTTTTGTAGATACAGAGGTTGAAGAAATTAAAGTAGGATAAATTCATCTATTCTAACCTAACCTACCTACCTACCTACCTAATATTCCCTTCAGTCATCTTGCAACACCTAACCTGCACTTAGTAAAGCAGTACCTGTAATCCTAGATGGCGTCTAAAGGAGTCAACATGACTTTGTTTGTTTACGTATATATTTTAGCAACATTTTCTGTTATTGATTTCTGCAAAGAAAAACATATATTATGTTGATGTATTATAATTAACAAAATCAATATTTAATTTTCTAATGCTATATTGCATAGGAGTGCACTTCTAAAAAATACCCTTTTCATTTCTTGCACAGGTCTTAATACTTGTAATTTCATGGGAATGGAAAATAGAAGAGCTAGGTAACTTTTTCCTGATGTATGCTATTGAATTAGAGAACTTATTTATATACTTATTATGGGTCTGATATTGTTTTAGCATCATTCACAATTTTGAGAAGAAATTAAGACATGAAATAACCATACATTGTGTATTTCACTTTCATTTTATGTAGATATGAATGATAATTTTAGGAGCAATTAAAAAAGGTTACAAAGTCATTAATCTATTGCCCCAGTTATATATAGGAGGAGACCAGTGACATCATGAAAATCGGCAATGGCTATACTTTTATTCCAGAGAGCACTCAGTTAAGAGATTTTATATTTACCATTTTGTGATTCATAGTTAGGGAGCTATGCTCATAGAGAAGTGCCATTTTGAATTCATGTATGGTTCCAACTTGTACTATTTCATTTCCTTGGCTGTACTAGGAACTTGTGTATATATTTTGGAAACTGAAATTTCTCACATCTTTCAATCCTTTATTTTACAATTATCATACCTTGTTTTCATATGCAGTTCTAGCTAGTACTATATCAGCTCCTAGACTATTCTAAGAGCTTGTACAAATGTGTAATGTAGCCTGGTAGGGGTAAATATAGGGCAGTGTGTCTTCAGTGTTGGTTGCATTTGGGGGCAATTTGAATATGTTGATAAGGGATGGTGTCCTGAAAATAGGTATGCCAGTGCAGCTATTGCATACCTTGGGTTGGGTTGATTCCTGGGGAAACAAAATACCAATCAGTCATTCTATTACATTGGTTTTCTCTTGCAGGAGACCTGCATCACCCTTTCATAGAACTGGACATAGCCATCAATTCAGCCCATAAATCAATCACTAAAAGGATTTTATGTTGCTGTCTGGAAGGGTGAGCATAGGGCAGTGTAATATAAGGTGCTATGCATCTTCTTTGTGGTGGTTTTATCTGGGGCAATTGGAAGTATTTGGGACAGGTTGTTGGTGTTTGAGTAGGATATTTCAGGGGTTGTTTTTATGTTGTGTTTGGTGGGTGGGTTGGAAGGCCCTTGCATAGAATTGTGTGCATATTATTCTCTTCTTTTCCAGATTGTTGGGATGCTATTGTTTGTCTAGTAATGGTTGGAGATATTTGTTAGAGATTTCATTTCTATAGGGCCCAGGTGTGCGTGTAGGTATTTAGTATCTTATTTAGGCCTTCTGCATGGGAATTCTTCAGTTTTTTTATGGCATTTTCTGAGTCTGCTGGGGAAAGGTTGAGTAGCTTCTGTGTCTCGCTTTATTTTCCTGATATATCTTCAGTCTCTTGATGGCATTTTCTGAGTCTATTGGAGAAGGGTAGAGTAGCTTCTGTGTCTCAGTTTATTTTCCTGTTATCGGGTGTTGCAGGTCATAGAGAAATTCATGTTAATATGGTATCATTATTTTAGTGGTGGTAATTTCTTGTGTGTTACTCCATCTGCTTCATGAGTGGGTGGAGGATTCATTTGTGCATTTTCATTTCTTTTATGAGAAATAGACATCTGGAAATGAAATCAAAGGGAAGATTATGTGAAGAGGTGATTATGCCTATGACACTGTACAGGGCAGACTTTGAATTTAAAGGAGAAGTTTATATGTATTTACCTAGTTGTATTATACAGGAAGGGAGCTATGCTCATGGTGACCTGTCTTTGTATCTTTCAGCACTAAGTTTTTTCTTAAAATCTTGAATAGTGTTTGCACACATTGTTTCTTTATCAAAATTATTCCAGGTATCCAGTACTCTATGTGGGAAGCTATTTTTTTTCAGATCTCTTCTATAGTTATCCTTTTTGAGATTCTTTTCGTGTCCTCTTGTTTTTCCATTGTCCCATTTTAGTAAATCATTCCTATCTAGGATTTCCATTCCTTTCATGATTCTATAAATAGTCAGCAGATCTCCTCTTTCTCTTCTTTGTTCCAGAGTTGGTAATTCCAATTTGGACAATCTTTGTTCGTATGTTAATTTGGAGAGAGTTGGTGCCAACTTTGTCGTTGCTCTTTGTATTCTTTCTAGTTTCCTTATATTCTTTTCAGTACTGGGTGCCCATAGTGTTGCTGTGTACTCCAGTTTTGGTCTTATTAGTGTAATTAATATTTTTTTAATAATTTCCTCATCCAAGTAGTCAAATGCCCTTTTCATTTTAGATAAAATGTCTGAGAAGTATGGTAGGATAGAGTGAAAAATGAGGAGGAAAGGGGGTACAAAGGAAACTGGTAGATAAGGCTGATGAAAGATTATTGAGATGATTGGGCACATGGAAAGAAGGAGTAAAGAAAGATTAGCAAAAAGAGTGTGGAAAACAGGTGGAGGAAGTGAACTTTAGGGATTGAGCATGACATGGATGGGTGGGGTAAAAGGGGCTGTGATCAAGAGGGGAGTATCTGTTGAGTAGGGAAGGAAGAAGGCAGGGGATTGGGGCGAGTGGCTAATGATTGTGTATGGAAGGTATTTTGACACAGTGCAAGGATTTCTCCCCGCCTTCTCTATTTTCCACATGAGTGGACAAGGAGGGAGGGTTGTCATTTAAGTGAAGCAGCCCTACTGTGGATGTACTGTGTCTTGCTGCATTGTTTCTGACCCAGGCAGTAGGCAGGAGATGGGGATGGCCCATCATCCACAAGGAGCTAAGATGAGAAGTAGGAAAGGGTGGTGGATGGGAGTGGAGTGTTAGTGTGCATTTACTTAGTTGTATTTACCTAGTTGTATTACATGGGAAGGGAGCTATGCTCGTAGTGACCTGTCTTTGTATCTTTCAGCATCAAGTTTTTTCTTAAAATCTTGAATAATATTTGTACACACTGTTTGAGATCTAAGTTATTCCATATATCCAGCACTCTGTGTGGGAAGCTATTCTTTTTCCGATCTCTTCTATAGTTATCCTTTTTTAGTTTCTTTTCATGACCTTGTTTTTCCATTGTCATTTTTTAGTAAATCATTCCTGTCAAGGATTTCCATTCTTCTCGTGATTCTAAATATAGTCATTAAATCACCTCTTTCTCTTCTCTGCTCTAGTGTTGGTAGTTCCAATTTCAATAATCTTTGTTCGTATGTTAAATTGGAAAAAGCTGGTGCCAACTTTGTTGTTGCTCTCTGTATTCTTTCTAGTTTCTTTATATTCATTTTAGTACTGGGTGTTCATAGTGTCGCTGCATATTCCAGCTTTGGTCTAATCAATGTAACTAATATTCTTTTAATCATTTCTTCATCCAAGTAGTCAAATGCCACTTTCATTGACCTTAATAGGTTGTAGGTTTCACCGACTATTTTGTTTATATGTTTATCTGGTGTCATGTCTTTGCTGATTAATACTCCAAGGTCCCTTTCCAAGTGCACTTTTTTGATTTCTTCTTTGCCAATTTTGTAATTTTTTGAAATTCTGTTTTTGGTTTTTCCAAACTCCATTATGCTATACTTCTTGATATTGAAGTTCACTTCCCACTTTTGAGTCTATTTCCAGATTTTGTCCAGGTCTGATTGTAATGAATCACAGTCCTCTTCTGTTCTTACTTTCTTTAATATTTTTGTGTCATCTTCGAAGAAATTCATATAACATTCAACTATTTCATCCATGACGTTTATGTATATGGCAAACATGATTGGAGCCAGCACTGACCCTTGTGGAACACCACTTGTCATTTCTTCCCATTTCGAGTAATTGTCTCCAATTACTACTCTCATTTTTCTCCCAGTCAGGAAATCCTCTATCCATTGTAATAATTTACCTGCAATGCCACGTATTGATTCTAATTTTCTTATTAATTTCTTGTGTGGTACTTTGTCAAATGCCTTTTGTAGGTCTAGATAGGCACAGTCTGCCCATCCATCCCTCTCAGCTATTATATCTATTAGTCTTGAGTTTACTTTGACAGGCTACCTCCCTTATTAGGGGGGAAAGAAGCCCTTGATATATAGATAGAGATTTCTTTTATTGCACTCCGTACTTGTTTCTTGTTTTCTCATGAAAGGATCTAGTATATCTCCCCAAGTTTCCTCATTTCACTGTTTGCTTTATGATGTCTTTCTTTAGTTGTAGCTGTACCATGACATACAAAACACTAAAAAACATTTGAGATATTCTAATATTTTTCAAAATTTATATGGATGACTTAACAACCTTTTTGGCTCAAGGATACTAGAAAATGTGTAGAACTGGTGATCACTTTCCAGTGTTCATCATGAGGAAGATGATGATTTGCGTCGAGAAAGAAATGGACCTTAGTTCACAACAATGTTCTCACTGATAGCCTGATCAGTTCAAATTGACTGTTAGGCTATACAAAGGAAAACATAATTACATATGTGGTATATTTGTTATATTTTACTGATTATTCTCAAAGGTCAGAACAATCTAAAAACATTCTCAAAACAGTGTTGTAGGAAGGACAGAAAAGAAAGTATTCCAATTATATGTTTCTTGACCTCAAAAGAAAATTATCCTGATACTCCAGTTTTGAAAGAGTCAGAGAAGATAAATAGAAAGGTTGGTGGAAGCAAGAGTTCTGTAGTTTCCAGTAAAAAGAAAGAGTGAATAATGGTTGATTCCTGCATCATTGTATAAATTCAGTCTCAAGAGATAGACAGCAATGTAAAGTCTTCTATGAGTGACCTATGAAACTACCTGAATGTCTGAGGCAGATATCTTGGGGTTATGGGCCTCTTGTAGTAAGATTCAAGGCTGCAGGTTGATTGACATATGAAACCCAAGCCTTTGTAATGAGAAGGTTCCTCTCTAGGAGATTGGTAAAGAAAACAAGTTGGCAATGGTCAGAATATATAAAACTGTTATTCTTAATGGAATACACAAAATAAATTTGAACATTTTGGGTAGTGGAAAGGTTTTACTTAGTCTGTCATTGGCTAATTATATAATTTTATACTGATGGTTTATAATTCTCAAAGCTCATCTTGTACATTGCTCTTCACATTTTTTATTTGGATAGTAGGCTACTACTGTGTGCATCTCACCAAGAATGCCAACACATCACATTATCTAAAATTTTAACACAAATAATTCTCCACTTGTATGGTAAAAATAAGTTGTGGATAGACTAACCTATATTAACTTTAGGTAATTAATCAGTCAATCTTTATGCTGCCCCAGGTTTCTTGCAGTAGACTCATGGTTTCCAGGTAACTGCCTACAGCCACCAGGTGGGCCCAAGTCATTCAGGAAAGAGATATTGTGTTATTGTTTAGGAATTGTTAGGATGGGTCATTGTTGCATAGGATGAAGCACTGAGTCTTTTTTGTGGTGGTTGCATCTAGAGCAGTTAGATTCTGTGACCAGGCCTATTCTGTGTTGATACAGTTGTGATTTTTAATATGGACTGGTAAATGGAGGCAGAGGAGAAGGAAGATGGGAACAATTGCCAGTTGTCATTTTATGAGAAAGTGGAGGGAAAAGTTGTCAAAGTTGAATGAAGGAAATATCTTCGGTCTGTTTTTATGACTGAATACTAACTCCATGGAGTTGTGGGTGTTTATGGAATTTGAAGATGAGCGGTGGAGAGATAATTCTCTCAGACATCCAGTTTAGAGGATCACTACATGCAATTACCCATGGTTAAACCCATAGAAGCATAGAACTACTGGTGAGTGCATCATTTGACAGTCAACTTCTGAGAACATTTCAGAGTTTGTTTACTTTATTATAAGATAATATTATCAAGTTACTGGTGATGCATCATGAAATCTAAAGGTGTTGAAAGATACAGTGCTGTATGGTAATCACATTATTTAACTTGTGCAGCTTATCAGAAATATCCCATTAATATATATTCATTGTATATTTATTTTCCTATTTGTGTTATAATATTATTTATATTCTTATTAATTTATATTAATTCTTCTTTATACATTTGTGGAAAAATTGTCATAGTTCAAGTGAAGTCACTCTAGGTGCTGTCATAGTAAAGATTAGAACAGTATCTTATCACGTTAGTTGTTTACTCAGATAAGGCCTATGACAGGGGTAGAAAGTATATCTTCTCAGTCAGAATACAACTCAGTGAGTCCAGAAGTAAGGGGGAAAGTCTATTGGTATATAGGTAGATAGATAGTCTTCCAAATGTACTAGTCTTATTACTCCACTTGTGAGTAGGTATGCCATACTCCACTACACATAAAAAAGAGGATGTTTATATATATATATATATATATATATATATAGTACATAACCGAGGTAACATGTATAATGTTCTTTTAAAGTTTTTGTGAAAAAAGTAACAGTTTCTTTTCTCAACAGGACCTATGACAGTACAGAAAAGTGTAGGCGGCTTGGAGAATGAATAAGAACAGTTTATGAAATGGGATCACTGAGTAAATTGTTAACATACTCGTGCTATGAACTTGGCCACACCTGGCATCCAAATTGTTACCATGCCTGTTTTGAAATCAGCCTGTTGACATTTATAGAAAGCTGTAAGATATATGGAGTTGTTTACTTGGTGAGTGATGTATAGGATGACACATGGATAATATTGGTATTATAATACTGGTATGTGAAACAGTTTTAAGAATACGTTGAGCTTGCTATCATGTCTTCTTTTGACATCTTTTTGAACTTGTGCCGTATACTAATCTAATTGTTGTTTTCAAGGTTTCAGCCTTGATACGAGGCAAGCGCATATCTCCCGAGTATGGCAAAAAACTACTCTCTGATTTTCTTCGTTCTGCTTGTTTTCTAACAACAAATGGATTTCTTTATATAGGTTTCTTTTGTGTAATACGGTGAGTAATACTCAGAATGATGATATAGCTTAATCTGGAACCATACAGAAATTTAAAAACTGAAAACATAGCTTGGTAATTGGAGACTAGGAGACAAGACCCAGTGAATGTAGTTCCCTTTTTCTATGCCACTATTAGATATATTGTGTTACATGATTATAGTGGAAATGTCCATATTAAGTGGAGCATTCTCTTTTTTTTTTTTTTTTTTTTTTTTTTGCAGGAACATCTTGCAGCATGTCAATGTTATCACTGCCTCGTTTCTCCCAGCTTTCTTTGCAAGTTTGACAGCTGTTATGATTGAAAGACCGGAGAGGAGATCCCTTCTTGCCATATATGTCACAAATGTGGTATTTATAAACTTATTGTCGTTATGAAGGAAACTTTTACACCCAGTGACAAAACAATGACATTGCTCTTTAAAACTTTGATTTGTAAATATAGTGTAAATATTCCCTTTTCATTTACAGGCTTCAGAATGTGTGTGGAATTCACTCTTATCCAGAGGCATTGTGAGATCGGTTCCCAGGGGAGAAGTGTACATCTTCATGGCAGCCATGGCTGTTTTAGGATATTCATTCCGCTCTACAAATCCTCTTAGCCCAAGCCTCAATTCCATTCTCCAGTAAATATTGACCCCATAAATGTAGCTGTGTACTTTATTAATTTTGTACTAGCCAAAAAGAGACTGTTTCATGTGTCTGAAGAAATTAATTCTGGCGAGGAGATCAAGATTCTTTTTTATTATCATAGAAATCAAGAATAATTATGAAATGTGGATCTATCTTTATAAATACATACCAAGGGCTTTTTACCCCTTTACAAGGGAGGTAGCCAAAGTCAAAGGCATAAATCCACTCCCACCCATTTCATCCCCACATACTCCACTCCCATTCACCACCCCATTCTCCCTCCCTCCTTCATTTCTTGGCTCCTCCTGGATGATGGGTCATCCCTGCATCTCGCCCACTGCCCTGGGTCAGACGCAATGCAGCCAGACACAGCAGATCCACAGCAAGGCCACTTCATTTAATCAGTAACCCCCCTCCATCCCCTCATGCAGGAAAAGAGAAGATGGGAAGAAATCCCTTTGGGCTGCATCAGAATATCACTCACACATACTCCCTAACCACCCCATCCCCTTCTCCTTCATAGTATCATCCATGCACAACCATTCTCCACTAACTCCTATCTTCTGTCTTCTTCCTTCCTCAACAGACAGCCCCCTCTTTCCCAGTGCCCCTTTCTCCTCATCCACCTAGGTTGCCCCCTCATTCACTCCCTCCACATCTGCCTACCACACCTCTTTTACTAATCTTTTTTTCACTCATTCTTTCCATGTGTCCAGACCAAGAAAAGAGGGAGGGAGGGGTGGTGAATGGGAATGGAGTATATTTGGATGAAATGGGTGGGAGTGGATTTATGCCTTTGACTTAGGCTACCTCCCTTGTACAGACATACATATACCAAAGGCTTTTTCCCCCTTACACGGGGGGTAGCCAAAAAGAAAAAGGCATAGAAACCACTCCCACCCATTCCATTCCCTATATATTCCACTCCCCTCCATCCTTCTCCATCCCTCTTACCTTGGCACCTCCTGGATGACGGGTCATCCCTGCATCCTGTTCACTGCCCTGGGTCAGAAGCAGTGTTGCAAGACACAGCACATCCACATCAAGGCCGCTTCATAAATTCAGCAACCCCGCTCTCCATCCCCTCATGCAGAAAAGGAAAAGATGGGGAGAAATCCCTTTGGGCTGCACCAATTTTTTTCTCATACATGCTTTCTCACCCCCCATCCCTCACCCACTCCCCCATCATGCATCACAGCATCATCCATACACAACCCTTCTCCATTTACCCCTATCTTCTGTCCTCTCCCATCCTTCCTCCACAGACATTCCTCTCTTTTGTAATGCCTCTTTCACCCCATCCATCCATCTCATCCTAGGATGCCCCCTCATATTCACTCCTTCCACTTCAGCCTTCCACACCTCTTTTATTAATCTTTCTTCACTCATCCTTTCCATGTGTCCAAACCATCCTAATACTCTTTCATCAACCCTATCTCCCAACTCCCTTTCCACCCCTGTTCTCCTCCTCACCTCCTCATTTCTCACTCTAGCCTAGTAACCCCTATCATACTTCTCAGACATTTCATCTCAAACACATTCAAACTCCTTCTTTCTTCCTCTTTTATGTTCCATGTTTCTCCCCCGTTCAGTGCTGTTGGCACAATCACTCCTTCATATAACCTCCTCTTAGCATCCATTCCCAGTAGTCTATTTCTCATTACATTTTTTAATCCGCCAAGGCTACTCACTTCTCTCAATCTACATTCTACCTCCACCATCACTCCTCTCTTTCCTGTCACATTCGTACCCAAGTATCTAAAACTATCCACTTCCTCCAGTCTCTCATCCTTAATGCTCACTTCCAGCCTACTGTCACTCTCTCCCCTTGCACATCTCATCACCTTACTTTTGCCCACATTTATCTTCAACTTCCTTCTTTCACACGCCTTCTCAAACTCTGTCACTGACTTCCTCAATCCCTCCTCTAATCCTGCTACGAGCGCAGTGTCGTCAGCAAAAAACAACTGATTTATTTCCCACTTTTCTCCATTTTCTTTAACCATCTCCAACCTCTGACCCACTACCCTTGCATTCACCTCTCGCATCACCCCATCCATGTATAGATTGAATAGCCAGGGTGACATAACACATCCCTGACGAAGTCCCACTTTTACTTCAAACCATTCACTCTCTCCATTTGTAATCCTAACACAAGCTCTACTGCTCTCATAAAAATTCTTGACTGCTCTTAACAGCTTTCCTCCTATCCCATATATCTGCAGTACCTCCCACAGTGCCTTCCTGTCTATCCTGTTGTAAGCCTTTTCCAGATACATAAAAGCCCAAAAAACATCCTTACCTTTTCCTATAGCTTTCTTACATACAGGTAGTCCTCACTTTACGCGCTAGATGCGTTCCAAAAGGCAGCGCATAATGTGAATTTCGCGTAATGTGAGGAATTAAAATCACTACTTTGATGGTACAAGTGTTTCCAATATCATTATCCTTCCTGCAGCTGAGCCACGAGCTAAAGCATATAACCTCTGACCTGCCTTGTTGTTGTTGATTTACCACCACATATGGGATCACGGGTTAATTGGCCTTTACGCCTTGATAAGTAGCGTCCCTCTGCTGATCTGCACGCTGTTGTTGTTGTTGTAGCGGCAGCTTATTGCGATTCAAGGATGAATAAATTTCTTTCAAGTTTTTTTCTACCATTCATTTTTATTTTACTTTTATGAAAATAAAATTACCCTTGGACAATGAAAAAAATCATGGGTCAGGAAAACCATCCCGCAAGCTGAGATGTTGCTCTCACACGTTTCCATACTGACAACAAACACAACACTCACCGCTCGCTGTGTACTATTGTAGATTCCTAACTAGGCTTCACCCCCTGACGTGTCACTGCGCGCTATATCGGACTCGGTGTGTGTGTGTGTGTGATGTTTGTGGTGAGGCAGGGGCGGCAGGGTCATCGGGGAGCGTCCATCTCCGATTCGGTGCCTGTCCTCCGATTCGCTGGTTAGCTGACTTGGTGTGCGTTGTCGGAAGAAGTTTGTGATCGGCTGTTGTTTTGTCTTTTGTTGTTTTTCTTTTAACATAGCATTATAGCAAGCCATGTTCTCCATCACACGTCGTATGATGGTGCTGCTCCTCTCGACATTAGGATCATTCTCCTCTATGACCCTCATTGCATGCATCAACCGAGTCCATACACTCAGACAAGTTGGCAGCTGTGAGGGCTCGCTGTGGTCCTGGTGATGCTGCTGCTGCTGCTGCTGCTTCCTCTTTCTCCTCCATCATTTTCACTCTCTCTTTCTCGATGTCAAACAAATCTTCATTGGAGAGCTCTTGTGTGTGAGACTGAAGCAAGTTGTCGATGTCCTCCTCTTCCAAATCCTCGAAGCCAACTTGCTGTGCTAGACGCAGACTTTTAACGTTGGCCTTGGCTACATTGTCGTCTATGCTGTATCCTTTGAAGTCGTGGACGAATTGAGGACACAATTTTTTCCAGACTCCATTGCAGCATGATGTTGGCACTTCACTCCACGAATCCTTGATGAAGGTTAGAGCATCTTTTACCGTGAACTGCCGCCAATAATCACGGACTGAGATGTTTTGTTGCTCCGTCACTTTCACAAGGTTCGCCAATGTTGAACGTAGATAATACGCCTTGAATGTCGAGATTATCCCTTGGTCACAAGGCTGGATGAGCGAGGTCGTGTTTGGCGGTAAAAACACGATCTTGATGTTGTTGCTGATATCGGCCAGGTATGCTGGGTGACTTGGCGCGTTGTCCACAATCAACAAGATCTTGAAGGGGATGTTTTCTTTGTTGCAGTACACCTCCAGCTCCCTGTGCAGTTTATTCTTGAAATAATCGCCAAACACTGCCCCAGTCATCCAGCCCTTCGAGTTGGCGTACCAGTACACTGGCAGAAAGGCCTTGTCGTAACCCTGGCCAAAAAAAAAGAAACGTAAGATTTTATACGGGTCTAAAAAAATTCATTCGCACAATCTTTTGCATAGAAAATGGTAACATGGAATAAGGTTAGTTTTACAACTCTTACCTTGAGGGCTCGAGGATTCTGAGTGAGTGATACACAAGTGCTGGCTTGAGTTTGTAGTCGCCCTCTGCATTGGCCCCCAACAGCAGCGTTAAGCGGTCCTTAGATGCCTTGAATCCGGGGGCAGAAGCTTCCTCTTTGAAGATGTAGGTGCGGTTGGGTAGTTTCTTCCAATAGAGGCCGGTTTCGTCGATGTTGAACACTTGCTTTGATGAATAATTCCCGGTCTTCTATAATTTTCTTGAGCTCTTCTGGGAATTCGGCGGCTGCAGCTCGAGCATCAGCTGAAGAAGCTTCCCCAACCACTTCAAATTATGAAAACTGTGCCTTTTTTGAAATTTATTAAACCACCCGTTGCTGGCAGAAAAAGGCTTCGTGTCCCCTTCAATGCTGTCATAAATAGCCAGCGCCTGCACCTTAATCAGCGCCAAGCTCACCGGCACACGAGTCTTATTTTGGATGCTCAATCCAAGTTGCAAGCATCTTCTCCATCCCTTTCCATCTCCATAGGGCGAGAATATGATGACTTTGTTAGCTTGTAGAGGCGTTCCTGATTTGGCAGCTTCACGAATCTTCCTTTGGTGGAGTTTTGTTTAATGGTCCTCACCGTAGACTCGCTGAGGCCCATTGCCGCCACAATCACATTGTTTCTCTGCCCTTTATCTAACCTGTCCAGAACTTCCAGCTTTTGCTCCAATGTCAATGTCTTCCTTGCTTTCTTCTGCCTACCATCACAGGCTGGAAATGTCGCTGGGCGCTTGGGAGCCATGGTAAACAAGAACACTGATGATTTGATGAACACAGAGATGCTGACACAACGAAGCGTTGGTAAACAATGAGCTTGGTGGCGAGAGGGGATGCGGAGGCTGGAATCAGCTAGCGTCACCTAGCGGCTGCCTTACGGAACTAAATCGCAGCCCGCGTATTTTAACTTTCCGGGATTTGCGTTACTCTGAGGAATTTGTGTAATGTGAGGAATACCCCCTAGTTTTGGACACCGCTTTAATGTGAAATCGCGTAATGTGAACCCGCGTAAAACGAGGATTACCTGTATATGTCTTACCACAAAAATCTGATCTACACAACCCCTACCTATCCTAAACCCACACTGTTCCTCACCAATTACTCCCTCTGTTCCTCTCCTAATCCTCTCAATCAAGACCCTCCCATAAGCCTTCCCAACTACCCTCAACAAGCTGATCCCTCTGAAACTACTACACTCACACTTGTCCCCCTTTCCCTTGTAAAGCGGAGCTATACAGGCACTCCTCCAGTCCTCCGGTATTCTACCCTCTCTTAAACAAACATTAAATAACCTCACCAACCAGTCCACCATAACTGTAACTCCTTTCTTCAGACATTGTGCATGGCATCCATCCAACCCAGGTGCCTTACCTGCTCTCATCATCTTAACAGCTGCTTTCACTTCATCTTTCCCTATTTCTCCTCATTTGTCCTCACTCATCACTCTTATTTTCTTAGCGCTTCCCACTGCAACTACCTTTCCCTCCCTATCCTCCTTCACATTTAGCAACTCCCTAAAATACTCTCCCTACCTTCTCACTGCCTTCTCTTCTATTATCATCTCTCCATCTGCACCTTTACCTTTTCTTCTCTACTTGATTCGCCTCCTCTTCCTCTTTTAATTTCTTTCCAAAACATCTTTTTATTACCTCCCTTGTAAAGAGAGAAAAAAGCCCTTGGGTATGTATTACATTGCCAGTAACTATAGCTTCATTTCTGAAGGAACCATATTGTGCCAAAGTGGTGGAGTCTTAAAGATGGTGAAGGAGAGGTCGCAGAAAGGAAGGATGGGAGAAGTTTTAAGTGATGAGCATTCTTCTCTGGTCTTCAGTCATGAAAGGAGGCTGTATGACTGGTCTGCAGATGTATCACATAATGTGAAGTGTTGACTATATGGGAGCATAATACAGTATGTTCCCCTCCCCCCCAACAGATGCCATTTTTGTAGGAGAGAAGTCATACAGAGAGTATGGGATCCATTGTATTTAACGTTTCGCCCAGCAGGGCTTCTTCAGAAATAATATAGTGGACAAACGTCTGACTCCATATATAACCCAATCTTGTGGGGAGAAATGAACATGATACAGGTGTAAACACAATTTTTGTAAATTGCTTGTTATATCTGAAGAAGCCCTGCTTGGCAAAATGTTAAATACATTGGATCCCAAACTCTGCATTTGGCTTCTCTCCTACAGTGCTGTTGCAGTCATTGCTGCTTTTACTCAGCTGCCATTTTTGATAACGAGCAGCAGAAGGGGCTTATGTTATTAGTCTTAGAAGACCAAGATTGAGGTGGATGGGGTGAAGAGGGCTTTGGATGTTTAAGGAATATCTGTGGAGCAGGGTAGAGAGTGCAAAAGAGGAATGGATGAAGATTGTAATTGATGAAAAAGTGACTTGTGCTGAAGGGATGCTCCTCTCATCTCCTCTACAAAATATTTTGAGTGGATGAGGCAGGAGGTCACCATTGAATGAAGCAGTGGGGGAATAAACTAGCTCTGGTTGTTGGGCCCTGCCCTGTCAATGTGCTGTGTTCCTCTGCATTGCCTCGTACCCAAGCAGTGTGGCTAGGGACAGGGCTGACCCTTTGTCCATGGAGTGCCGAGATTGGAGGCACATTAAATTGGCTTTAGTGTATATGTAGTGGATGTATGCTTTGATTCAGCTGCCACCCTTTGGTATGTATGTATAGTAACCTAATAAGTGTTGGTATAGTAGGTGATACCATCTATTGCCACTAGGTTGTTTGTTGGACCGGGTGAGTCGGGGGCCGTTGTTGCCAACACTGCAGCTTCTCAGATGAGCCGGGAGCCCCAAGTTGATACAACACGGCAAACTCGGCAAAATTCGTGGGTTAGTGATAGTTAATGAATGTGATCTTTGAAATGTGACTGTTGATATGCCATTGTACCTTTACAGTGAGATTAAATTTTATACTGATAACTAATGACACACAAGTTTCTGCCTTTATCAGATTAGTGCCCTAACTTCAGTTCTCTGGTCCAGACATTCCCTTTGTCCGCACAGGGGGAGTTGTCTCCTCAACACATCGTGGGTAAGTTAGAATCAAGACCAAACTTGTACTCTACTCCACAGCAATAGGTGATGATTTAGAATTTTATAACATTGTATACTGGCTGAATTAAGGATTTATAAGTAACAAAAAAGTTGTGTTATGATCATAGTGATGGAAGAAAACTTATTTTACAAGAAAAATAAACAATAGAAATAGTTACATAATTGAAGGGATTCCTTATATATGAACATAAGATTGGTTTCATTAGTATGCACACATCAATGCAAGCATATTCAGTACAATTCATATAAAGTATGAAATTATATTGTTGGAAATATATCTTCAGTCATATATATTAATGCCACTGTCTTACTCACATTTTGTTGAGGATTTAGTTTTGTATTTGTCCACATGGACAGTAAACCATTTCCCAGTCTCCTCCTCCTCTATTTTTTATTCTTTATTCATTTAATTTATTTATTTATTTATTTATTTGATTTTTATTAATCTTTTTTTAATACTGATCCTTGGTTGATTCTTGTTCTTTCATGTGGCTGGTAACACAAGAGTTTCATTTCTAGACTAGTTCATAATTATTGTAGTTTTACAATTTCATTATGCATAATGGAGGTTTATCAAGGATTCCATGTAACATGCAATTACAGATATCAAGTTAATGTTGTCAGCTCTCTATGTGTGAAAATGTGTAAGAAATACAATTGAAGTTGGGCCCAGTTACACTAAAGACACCAAACACCTCATCAGATGTTGCCTCACCATATGCATACCCAGGCAACAACACCATATTTCTTCCTTGATGGACTTATGGGCCAATGCAGTGGCCGTTGCCACTTACCTGGGGGAAAAAAAAGTAAAGAATTGAGCATTGTTTTACATCTAATTGGACAAAATGTGTAGGGTAAGAAGTTATGTTTACCACATCTATTAGTATACCTTTACATGGTACATGGTATCCTTGGTAACCTTAGTTATTAGCAAGAGTACAGTCTTGTTGATCCTCAGCCCTTTATGTTGCAGAGTGCAGTGCGTAGCTTCAGTCAAGGCTTCTTGCTCCAGCTTTGTATTAAGTTAGTAACCTCCTTGCCTCGCCTTGGCCGCTCCCCCGGCAAAGTCCGTAGTCTCTTACAAAACCCCATCAATTTCAAAGCAGGGCTGGGCCTGGCCTGGTTTACTGCTGCCTTCAAGGTATTACCACAGTTTCTGTGAGAGTTGTGATAACCTTTTTGTTTGCACCTAACCCCTTCTTTTCAAGGACTGCTCCTCAGTGTGATGAGTGTTTTTGTTTGGTCTTAACCATCTAATCCAAGATGTATTTGACTGAGTTCAAGGAATTTAATGTGTATTTGGATAACTTTTTCTTTGAGGGAAGAAGCAGAGCAAGATAACCTAACACTAAATGTATCAGTAGATTGAAGGAGTTAACATTAACATATATGCTGCTTTATGGTGGCATTCATAAGCAGAAGAAAATAATTCGCCATGAAGCTGAAATGAAACCTGTAAAGGCATTATTATGATGGAGGAGTTGATTGAGATACTCTTTCCCCCTTTCACTGTAGTGGCATACTTTATGCAGAAGATTTATGGACCAAATCAGTAGCTGTGGCTGGATACCTTAGGCCCATAGGTTTCCTGCATGAGAGAACCAAGACCACAGATTGATTGATTGATTTCATATATTTCAAGATTATTTTTAAACTCTGCAGCTCCTCATCACAGTTTACCAAGAGCAGCATATTATCTGCAGAACTTATGTGGTTTAGCTTCCATCCCATCACTTCCTCTCCTAACATTGCTCGTTATCTTGTAATGATATGCCATATTTTTGGGCACATAAGGCTTTTAAGTCCTTTAGAAAATCACTTGGGTCAAGTTTTGAGTGAGCTTGGGGTACTAGCAAGGGGTGTATTCAGTGCTGTGGTAGGTCTACCAGCATTGTAAATAGAACTCCAAACAAATTCCCTACACAAACATTTTCAAAGTTCATAAAAGCCGATTTAATGAAGCAGCCTTGCTGTGGATGTGCTGTGTCTTGCGACACTGCTTCTGACCCAGGGCAGTGGACAAGGTGCAGGGATGACCCGTCATCCAGGAGGTGCTAAGATAAGAGGGAGGGTGGAGGGGTGTGGAGTGTATTCAGGGATGGAATGGGTGGGAATGATTTTATGCCTTTTCCTTTTTGGCTACCTCCCTTGTAAGGGGGAAAAAGCCTTGGTACATGTATGTATGCATAAAAACCATGGGTAGAACTTTTTCCCCATCCCAATACTTACCACATATTAGCTTCTGGATAAAGAGATGGTTTGATTTTCCTATCAAGTCAATTATTTTTCTTCTGTATACCTTTCTTGTGGTTCTTATGGGGAGGGGAGGGGAGTGGGGAGTAAGGTAGAGAGGGAAAGGTAAAAGGTGCAGATGGAAGTCAAGGCAGTCAAGAGAAGATACATACATACATATACCAAGGCTTTTTCCCCCCTTTCAAGGGAGGTAGCCAAAAAGGGGAAAGGCATTAAAACACTCCCACCCATTTCATCCCTAAATACACTCCACACCCCTCCCACCCTCCCTCTCATCTGAGCACCTCCTGGATGACGGGTCATCCCTGCACCTTGCCCACCGCCCTGGGTCAGAAGCAGTGTCGTAAGACACAGCACATCCACAGCAAGGCCGCTTCATTTAATCGGCGACCCCCCCCTCTCCGTCCCCCCTTGCATATAAGGAGAGGACGGGGAGAAATCCCTTCGGGCTGCGTCAAAATTTGCTTACACATACTACCTCACCCCCCCCCGCCCATTCCTCCTCATGCAATCACAACATCATCCATATACAACCATTCTCCACTCACCTCTGTCTTCCGTCCTCTCCCTTCCTTCCTCAACAGACATTCCCCTCTTCCCCAAAGCCCCCTTCACCCCATCCATCCACCTCATCGTAGGACGTCCCCTCATGTTCACTCCCTCCACATCTGCCTTCCATACCTCTTTTACTAGTCTTTCTTCACTCATTCTTTCCATGTGTCCAAACCATCCCAATATTCTTTCATCAACCCTATCTCCCAGCTCCTTTTTCACCCCTGTTCTCCTCCTTACCTCCTCATTTCTCACTCTATCTAGCCTAGTAACCCCCACCATACTTCTCAGACACCTCATCTCAAACACATTCAAACTCCTCTCTTCTTCTCTTATGTTCCACGTTTCTGCCCCATACAGTGCTGTTGGCACAATCACTCCTTCATACAGTCTCCTCTTTGCATCCATTCCTAAATGTCTATTCCTCATTACACTCTTTAATCCACCAAGGCATTTACTCGCTTCTCTCAATCTACATTCTACCTCCACCTTCACTCCACCTTTTCCTGCTACACTTGCACCCAAGTATCTAAAACTATCCACTTCCTCCAGTCGCTCTCCCTTAATGTTCACTTCCAGTCTACTGCCACTTTCACCCCTTGTACATCTCATCACCTTACTTTTACCCACATTTATCTTTAGCTTTCTTCTATCACATACTCTCCCAAACTCTGCCACCAGCTTCCTCAATCCCTCCTCCGATCCTGCCACAAGCGTAGTGTTGTCCGCAAACAACAGCTGGCTCACCTCCCACTTTTCTCCATTTTCTTTAACCATCTCCAATCCCTGACCCACTACCCTTGCATTCACCTCTTGCACCACCCCATCCATGTATAAGTTGAACAGCCAGGGCGACATAACGCATCCTTGACAAAGTCCCACCTTTACCTCAAACCACTCACTCTCTCCATTTCCAATCCTGACACAAGCTCTACTACTCTCATAAAAACTCTTGACAGCTCCCAAAAGCTTTCCTCCTATCCCATAAATCTGCATAACCTCCCACAGTGCCTTTCTGTCTACCCTATCATAAGCCTTTTCCAGATCCATAAAAGCCCAAAAAACATCCTTCCCCTTTCCTATAGCTTTCTCACATATCTGTCTTACCACAAAGATCTGATCTACACAACCTCTACCTGTCCTAAATCCACACTGTTCCTCACCAATTACTCCTGTTCCTCTCCTAATCCTCTCTATCGAGATCCTCCCATAAGCCTTCCCAACTACACTTAACAAGCTAATCCCTCTGAAACTACTACATTCACACTTGTCCCCTTTTCCCTTGTAAAGAGGAACTATACAGGCACTTCTCCAGTCCTCCGGTACTCTACCCTCTCTCCAGCAAGAGAAGATGGGTTGAGTAATTCAGGGATGGATTGAATATCATATAATTTTTGAATATTGGATAATTTATTTGTAGAAGGCATGTTGAGAGTAGAGGATAGATGGAGAAAGAGGAAAAGGTTAGAAGGTAGGGAGGTTCTTAGAGTATATACATGCATATACCAAAGGCTCTATCCCCTATTACAAGGGAGGTAGTCAAAAACAAAGGCATACAATCCACTCCCACCCATTCCATCTCCACATACTCCACTTCCATTTACCCCACTCCCTCCCTCTTATCTTGGCTCCTCCTGGATGATGAATCATCCCTGTATCTCTCCCAGTGCCCTGGGTCAGAAGCAGTGCATCCAGACACAGCAGATCTACAGCAAGGCCACTTCATGTAATTGGCGACCTCTCCTCTCCATCTCTCATGCAGAAGAAGAGAAGACAGGAAGAAATCCCTTCAGGCTGCATCAATTTATTATTCACACATACTCCCTCACCCCCCATCCCCCACCACTCCTTTCCATGTATCACAGCATCATCCAGACACAACCATTCTCCATTCCTCAACAGACATTTCCCCTCTTTACCAATGCACCTTTTATCCCGTCTATCTATCTCATCCTTGGTTGCCCCTCATGTTCACTCTTTCTACCACTGCCTTCTAAACCTCTTTTACTAATCTTTCTTCACTCATTCTTTCTATGTGTCCAAACCATCCCAATACTCTTTCATCAATCCTATCTCCCAACTTCCTTTCCACCTGTGTTCTCCTTCTCACCTCCTTGTTTCTCACTCTATCCAGCCTAGTAACCCCTATCATACTTCTCAGGCACCTCATCTCAAACACATTCAAACTCTTCCTCTCTTATGTTCCATGTTTCTGCTCCATACAGTGCTGTCAGCACAATCACTCCTTCATACAATCTCCTCTTAGCATCCATTCCCAAATGTCTATTTCTCATTACACTTTTTAATCCACCAAGGCATTTACTTGCTTCTCTCAATCTTTATTCTACCTCCACCTCCACTCCTCTCTTTCCCACCACATTTGCACTCAAGTATCTAAAACTATCCACTTCCTCCAGTCTCTCTCCCTTAATGCTCACTTCCAGCCTCACTTCCAGCCTCTCTCCTTTTGTACATCTCATCACCTAAGTTTTACCTATATTTATCTTCAACTTCCTTCTTTCACACACCTTCCCAAATTCTGTCACTAACTTCCTTAACCCCTTCCATACGGTGCCGCACACGTAGGCGTCATGAGGAGCAAGTGGATTCGCGACGCTGCCATATCGGCGTCTTGATTATATTTATTGTAGTCGCCCCTGTGTTTTTACATTCTCCCAAATGCACCCTGAATCCCATTCTCTGTGGTTTTCAAATTTGCGGGTGAAAGAGAGAACGATCGATATAAGCGGCGACTATATTTTATGATGCGAATATTATTACGTGACGTCATACGGCTGGCATTGGCTGCTGCCCGCGAGATTTAAGTCCCGTACTGAAGTGGTTAATCCGTACTCTGATCTTGCCACAAGTGTAGTGTTGTCAGTAAACAACAAATGGCTTATCTCCTATTTTTATCCATTTTCTTTAACCATTTCCAATCCTGTGGTGGGGGAAATACCCTGTGGTGGGGGAAAAGAATACTGTCACCAAGTATTTCCACTTGAGTCATAAAAGGGACAAAAAATGGACTAAAAAAGAAAGAAAAGGCATAAGAGGGTCTGGGAGCTTTCCAACCAGTACCCTAAGGTTTGGGTCTTAATGTGTGTGGATGTGGTACAGATGAGAGTAAAAGGGAAGAGATAGGCAGTATGTTTGTGAGAAGAAAGATGGATGTACTGGCTTTGAGTGAAACTAAAATGAAAGGAAAGGGCAACTGTGAGTTTGGGAGTGTAGCTGGGAGGTACTCAGGAGTGAAGAGGGGATGAGGGAGAGAAGGGGTGGCTATACTAGTAAGTGAAGAGATAAGTAAGCGGATAGTGGAGTGGAAGGAGGTTTCATCAAGGTTGATGTGGATGAAGATGAAGCTGGGAAAGGAGATGTGGGTTTTTGTAAGTGCGTATGGACCTGGTAGTGAGAAGAGTGTAGAGGAAAGGGAGGCATTCTGGGTAGATATAAATGAGTGTATAGAGGGATTAGGGGGAAATGTCAATGTAGTTGTATTGGGAGACCTAAATGCTAGGGTAGGAAATTAACCAATTGATGGAGTGATTGGAAAGTATGGAGTTTGAGGCAAAAATTGTAGTGGAGAGTTGATGGTGGAGATGTGTCTTGAAAGAGAGTTGCTGATAGCAAATACAGTGTTTAAGAAGAAAGTCAAGCATAAATACACATAGGAGAGGGTAGTGGATGGAAAGGTGGCAGATAGAGCATTAATGGACTATATAATGGTGACCAGGAGTATGGTAGGAAGAGTTAAGGATGTACATGTTCTAAGGGGAGAGAGTGGGGGAACATCAGATCATTTCCTGGTGGAAGGTAAATTGAGAGTGGAGAATAGGTGGAGAAAGAGGAAAAGGGCAGAAGGTAGGGAGGTACTTAGAGTGAACTGCTTAAATGAAGAAAAAAAGGAGAAGTTGAGAGAGGAGTGGGAGAGAGTAAAGGATAGAGTAGAACTAGGAGTGGAGGAGGAATGGGGATGGTTCAAGGAGGGAGTCATAAGGTGTACAAAGATGGTGTGTGGAACAAGGAGGGTGGGAGGAAAAAGAAAGAAGGGTAGTGAGTAGTGGGATGAGGAAGCAAAGAAGGGTGTAGAAGAGAAGAAGCAGGCATTCATAGATTGGCTACAAATTAGGACAAGGGAATCATATGAGAGGTATAAAGTAAAGAGAAAGGAAGTTAAGCATAAGATAAACGAAGCAAAGAGGAGAGCAGATGTGAAATGGGGAAAGAGTATGACAGAAAATTTTGAAAGTAATAAAAAGATGTTTTGTAAGGAAGTTAAAAGAGGAAGAGAAGAAAAGGTAAAAGGTGCAGATGGAGAGATGATAATGGAAGAGAAGGCGGTGAGAGGAAGGTGGGCAGAGTATTTTATGGAGTTGCTAAATGTGAAGGAGGATAGGGAGGGAAAGGTAGTTGCAGTGGGAAGCGCTAAGAAAATGAGTGTGATGAGTGAGGAAAATGGAGGAGAAATAGGGAAGGATGAAGTGAAAGCAGCTGTTAAGATGATGAGAGTAGGTAAGGCACCTGGGTTGGATGGATGCCATGCAGAATGTCTGAAGAAAGGAGGTACAGTGATGGTGGACTGGCTGGTGAGGTTATTTAATGTTTGTTTAAGAGAGGGTAGAGTGCCAGAAGACTGGAGGAGTGCCTGTATAGTTCCGCTTTACAAAGGAAAGGGGACAAGTGTGAGTGTAGAAATTACAGAGGGATCAGCCTGTTCAGTGTAGTTGAGAAGGCGTATGGGAGGGTCTTGATTGAGAGGATTAGGAGAGGAACAGAGGGAGTAATTGGTGAGGAACAGTGTGGTTTTAGGACAGGTAGGGGATGTGTAGATCAGATTTTTGTGGTAAGACAGATATATGAGAAAGCTATAGGAAAAGGTAAGGATGTTTTTTGGGCTTTTATGGATCTGGAAAAGGTTTACAATGGGTAGACAGGAAGGCACTGTGGGAGGTACTGCAGATATATGGGATAGGAGGAAAGCTGTTAAGAGCAGTCAAGAGTTTTTATGAGAGTAGTAGAGCTTGCATTAGGATTAGAAATGGAGAGAGTGAATGGTTTGAGGTAAAGGTGGGACTTCGTCAGGGGTGTGTTATGTCGCCCTGGCTGTTCAATCTTTACATGGATGGGGTGGTGCGAGAGGTGAATGCAAGGGTAGTGGGTCAGGGGTTGGAGATGATTAAAGAAAATGGAGAAAAGTGGGAGGTGAGCCAGTTGTTGTTTGCTGGCGACACTGCGCTTGTAGCAGGATCAGAGGAGGGATTGAGGAAGTTAGTGACAGAGTTTGAGAAGGTGTGTGAAAGAAGGAAGCTGAAGATAAATGTGGGCAAAAGTAAGGTGATGAGATGTACAAGGGGAGAGAGTGACAGTAGGCTGGAAGTGAGCATTAAGGGTGAGAAACTGGAGGAAGTGGATAGTTTCAGATACTTGGGTGCAAATGTGACAGGAAAGGGAGGAGTGAAGGTGGAGGTAGAATGTAGATTGAGAGAAGCGAGTAAATGCCTTGGTGGATTAAAAAGTGTAATGAGGAATAGACATTTGGGAATGGATGCTAAGAGGAGGTTATATGAAGGAATGATTGTGCCAACAGAAATGTACGGGGCAGAAACATGGAAGATGAGAGAGGAAGAGAGAAAGAGTTTGAATGTGTTTGAGATGAAATGTGTGAGAAGTAAGATAGGGGTTACTAGGCTAGACAGAGTGAGAAATGAGTAGGTGAGGAGGAGAACACGGGTGGAAAGAAAGCTGGGAGATAGGGTTGATTAAAGAATATTAGGATGGTTTGGACACATGGAAAGAATGAGTGAAGAAAGATTAGTGAAAGAAGTGTGGAAGGTGGAGGTGGAAGGAGTGAATGTGAGGGGACGTCCTAGGATGAGATGGAGGGATGGGGTGAAAGGGGCTTTACAAAAGAGAGGAATGTCTGTAGAGGAAGGATGGGAGAGGGTAGAAGATAGGGGTGAATGGAGAAGGGTTGTGTATAGATGAGGCTGTGATGCATGAGGGGGAGTGGGTGGGGGATGGGGGGGTGAGGAAGTATGTATGAGAAAAAATTTGACGCAGCCCGAATGGATTTCTCCCCGTCTTCTCCTTGCCTGCATTAGGGGACGGAGAGGGGGGGTCGCTGAATATATGAAGTGTCCTTGCTGTGGATGTGCTGTGTCTTTTGGCACTGCTTCTGACCCAGGGCAGTGGACAGGATGCAGGGATGACCCGTCATCCAGGAGGTGCCAAGATAGGAAGGAGGGTGGAGGGGAGTGGAATATATGGGAAATGAAATGGGTGGGAGTGATTTCTATGCCTTTTTCTTTTTGGCTACCCCCATGTAAGGGAAAAAAGCCTTTGGTATATGTATGTATGTATGTACAGTCGAACCTCGAAAGCCCGGACTAATTGGGGGTAAGGGTTGTCCGGTCATGCCAAACGTCCGGTCATCGAAAATATTGCCCTAACGACCATAGATTTTCATAGTGTTATACGTATAGGTAATGTATGATATGGCATAGAAGCACAGAAGAATAATACTCTAACATTGTAATAATAACAATACTGTAATAATGCTATAATACTAATAATTCTGTAATAACTGTAATGCAGGTACTGTACTGTATTCTTTATTACGTACAGTACACTGTAAATATCGGAAGGTATGCACGCGGGACAGTGGTGGTGGGCAGGGTTGCCGCGTTTTCTACACTGCCGTGTAGAATGAGAGTGTTGCCATACTGGGGCATACATTTTTCTCGGGCGTGTGCAGACTTTCATAGCAAGATATACTTGTCAAACTTTGACAAAATGTTGGTTCTAGTTTTTTTTTATTCTTAAATGTATATAAGGCCCCCATGCCCTAACATATTCAGTAAGATATATATATATTTTTATATTATCGCTAAAAGAAAGCTGAAACTTTAGCGTAGAATTTTTTCTACACGGTAAAAACGTATCTTTTGGGGTATAATATTTTATAAGTACAGGTAAACGTCAACTTACGATGGCATTAGGTTTCGATAGAGCCATCGTAAGACGATCTCATCGTAAGTCGATCCCCACTCTGTTCCGTGGTCACTGTACCTAGCCTACCTGTATATTAACCACCAGAGATACTGAATATAGCCTATTAAACATGTACAGTAGTTTATTTAATCATTTTTATCCTTTTTACCATATTCAAACACTATAATATGTATTTTCAGTACGGGACTTAAATCTCGCGGGCAGCAGCCAATGCCAGCCGTACGACGTGACGTAATAATACTCGCATCATAAAATATAGTCACCGCTTATATCGATCGTTCTCTCTTTCACCCGCGAATTTTGAAAACCACAGAGAATGAATCATTTGAGAGAATGTAAAAACACAGGGGCGACTACAATAAATATAATCAAGACGCCGATATGGCAGCGTCGCGAATCCACTTGCTCCTCATGACGCATACGTGTGCGGCACCGTATGGAAGGGGTTAAATTATCATATCGTCGTCGTCGTCGTCGTCATCGTAAAGTCGAACAATCGTAAGTCGCGGCCATCGTAAGTCGACGTTTACCTGTACCGTATTTTCCGGACCATAAGGCGCAGCCGTAATTTGCTATTCCCCGTCCTTACATAAGGCGCACCTGGTCTCGTCATCGGATAATCATGCATATGTGAGTGTCTTCAGAACTGAACATTTTTGTTGTTAAATGAGAAAAATCGGTTGGGATTTAGCAAAATTACAAAAATAAATGATATATTTTTTTTGTTTTGGTCAGTGAAATCAGACCACCTCCATGGATGGTCTGCCCTGCCAGTACCCCTAAAAAACAACATAAACACGTTACGGGAATTGTGGGAAATTAAACCAACATTAGTAGTTTTATTCCCAGAATTCTCTATTTTCAGGATTACAAATGAAGGTAAATTTTTAGTTTCAACCATGGGCGCAATATAGTAATAGAAAATTAATTATTAATTTTTTGAATTATAATATATCAACGTAATATGCAATTGTGTGTGCGGAAAAAAAAAAAAGGTGCTAAAACAGATTTCGTAAGTAACGAAGTCGTTTCGGACGAATGGTACGCCATGTTTATGATAGATGCAGACGTTGAAGAAATGAAAGGATGATAAATTTGTCTAACCTAACCTAACCTGTGTTTAATAAATCATTACCTGCAAATTAAATGTCATTCGGATCGTCCTCTTTGTATTCGTCGTGAGAGACGTTGGCGGGCTTTTCAACCACTCTCTCTCCTTGCGGGGTATACAAAGTTCTTGCAGCTTGAAGGAATGCATGTATCTCCTCTCCATAACATTCCTCCAAGAAAATTTACCTGGCGAGGTACTGTCGGAAGTACCGAGACAAGATGACGTCCCGATCCTATACTCCGACTTCGTTCATTAGCATATTTGCTTGTAGCAAGGTATTTTTTATTTTCATTTCCACCCACAAAATTGCATATTACGTTGATACATTTTAATTTACAAAATTAATAATTAATCTTCTATTGCTATATTACGTCCATGACTACTCAAATGACTACAGTCAGAGTTGAGCGAGACTAGGCCAATGCAAAATGGCTGTCTGTATTGTGGACGCTATTATGTCATAGCCATGATAGCGTGAATGAATGCGGTGGCATGGACTCGAAAACTGTCTAACTTTTTGCAATTTTCTTGTCAAGATACATGCATCTTGGTTATAATTTTGTTGTAACTTTTGCTAGGCCTATACACTGTTGCCGTCGGCAGGCTAGCTAAGAAACATGTCAAAATAGTACGTCACTGTCTGAGGTATTTTTTTGCAATGAAGCCACACATAAGGCACACCTCACGATAAGGCACACCACCCGATTTTGGCCGATTTTTTGGATTTTGCCCGCGCCTTATGGTCTGAAAAATACGGTAACACATTACCAATAAAAGTCATATTTTGATGTACCATTTATTTGATAACTAGTTCTGATTTTTAAACAAAAGTTTGAGTTTTTGAACGTTTTTAACAGCCCGCTGATATGTAGAAAAAATTTCCTCATGTCCTTGTGCAGTTGCCACATGCCACTATTTTACTACGTTTTGGTACAAAATTCTATGAAACGGCAGCCCTGGTGGCGGCTTGACTGGGCCGGGTTTGTCGCTGCCACCTACCGGACAAATAGGGAACTTTGCTTGAAAAGTCCGCCCTTTGTTCATTTCGACCGGTCATACGAGGGTCCGGGCATTTGGGGTCCGGGCTTTCGAGGTTCGAATGTACTTCCAATCCCCAACCCATTACCCTTGCGTTTAACTCTCACAGCACCCCATCCATGTATAAATTAAACAACCAAGCAACATAATACAAAAAAACAGTCCCACATTAACAGAATTTAGACAACAGTTCAAAATTTATTCACAGAAAGATCTGTTGGAGATTTTGATGACTCTTGCCAGCCTCTGGGGCTGCAGGTTTTCCATTTGGTGAAACTTGAGACAACAGAATGATTGACTGCAAAATCAAGTTTCAAGAAAAATGTAGGCCTAATGATAGCACAAAAATCAAACTTTGTCATTATATTGGTCCCAAAGTTTGTTTTTAGCAGAAAGGTCAGTTTCAATCACATTTGTCTCATAATTTGATTTTGGCATCTCCCTCACTTTGGTTCTGGATGCTTCAAATATACCTCATACTCTAACATGTATTATCTGAAGTTCAAAACATTTGTTATTAGATTTCATAAATCATTTATAAACGATGGACCTTTATTTTTCATAGATAATTTTTTAATTTTAATCCAGCTTTAGACTGAATTATAAATTAAATGTTATGAAGGGATTTCTTATTACAGGGGGTTTGTTGTTTGTGTCGATGGATCCGCGGTAAAGACGAGGCCTCACATGGCACTTTGGCTGGTGCCGTTGCAGGGATGGCAATGTACTTTTATTCAGCACCCTCAATTGCCCTGTACTTACTCTGGAAGACTTTTGAGGTTAGTCTTTGTGAAATATATTTGCTTCCTGTAAGTTTTTATATTGTTTTTATATACACCAATGACTTTTCCCCTTTATAAGGGAGGTAGACAAAATCAAAGGCATAAATCCACAACCCCCCTATTTCATCCCCACATACTCCACTCCCATTCACCATCCCTCCCTCCCTCTTTCTCTTGGCTCATCCTAGATGATGGGTCATCTCTGCATCCTGTGTTATTTCCAAATATTCGTCTCAGTACAATAATTGGAGAGTAGTAGACAGTACTCCATTAGTGTAGCTTCTTTCCTGTATACTAGAATTAGGTAAATAAGTGAAAGTACAGGGTAAGTACAATTGTGATTTTGTTTTATTATATACACTATATATATATATATATATATATATATATATATATATATATATATATATATATATATATATATATATGCTTGTGGCAGGATCGGAGGAGGGATTGAGGAAGCTGGTGACAGAGTTTGGGAGAGTGTGATAGAAGAAAGCTGAAGATAAATGTGGGTAAAAGTAAGGTGATGAGATGTACAAGGGGTGAAAGTGGCAGTAATATGGAAGTGAGCATTAAGGGAGAGCAACTGGAGGAAGTGGATAGTTTTAGATATTTGGGTGCAAATGTGGCAGGAAAGGGTGGAGTGAAGGTGGAGGTAGAATGTAGATTGAGAGAAGCGAGTAAATGCCTTGGTGGTTTAAAAAGTGTAATGAGGAATAGGAATCTGGGAATGGATGCTAAGAGGAGACTGTATGAAGGAGTGATTGTGCCAACAGCACTGTATGGAGCAGAAACATGGAACATGAGAGAGGAAGAGAGAAGGAACTTGAATGTGTTTGAGATGAAGTGTCTGAGAAGTATGATGGGGGTTACTAGGCTAGATAGAGTGAGAAATGAGGAGGTGAGGAGGAGAACGGGTGGAAAGGGAGCTGGGAGATAGGGTTGATGAAAGAGTATTAGGATGGTTTGGACACATGGAAAGAATGAGTGAAGAAAGACTAGTAAAAGAGGTATGGAAGGCAGATGTGGAGGGAGTGAATATGAGGGGACGTCCTAGGATGAGATGGATGGATGGGGTGAAGGGGGCTTTGGGGAAGAGGGGAATGTCGGTTGAGGAAGGACGGGAGAGGACAGAAGACAGGGGTGAATGGAGAATGGTTGTATATGGAAAATGTTGTGATGCATGAGGTGGATTGGACGGGGGAATGGGGGTGAGGTGGTGTGTGTGAGCAAAAATTTTTGACGCAGCCCGAAGGGATTTCTCCCCGTCCTCCCCTTTATATGGGGGGACGGAGAGGGGGGGTCGCCGATTTAATGAAGCGGCCTTGCTGTGGATGTGCTGTGTCCTGCGACACTGCTTCTGACCCAGGGCAGTGGACAGGGTACAGGGATGACCCGTCATCTAGGAGGTGCTAAGATGGGAGGGAGGGTGGAGGGGTGTGGAGTGTTTTCGGGGATGAAATGGGTGGGAATGTTTTTGTGTCTTGTCCTTTTTGGCTACCCCCCTGGTAAGGGAAAAAAAGCCTTGGTATATGTATGTATGTATATATATATATAAATATGTATATATTATATATATTTATATATATATTATATATATAATATATATATTATATATATATATATATATTATATATATATATATATATATATATATATATATATATATATATATATATATATATATATACAGACGCTCCTCTACTTACGTTCATTCGTTTTACGTTTTTTCGATTTTACGTTTGAACCGACTAAAAAAAATTGTAAAAAAAAAATTTTTGAGTGAATTTTTGAGTTTAGCGCACTCTCCGTAGTATGTGATGTTCAAACGATACCTACGCATGACGCTGCGTCCTTTGTTTACATGGCACAAACGACAGACTGAACGTTTTGTCTCCTCCTCCTCCTCCTCCTCCCTTCCTCCTCCTCCTCCTCCTCCTCTTCCACCATCTCACGTTATGTTGCTTGAAATTAATGTTATTATTTTACAATGTTATGTTTATAATTAATGATTTAGGGGTGTTTTATAAGATACGGTAATAGAATTTATGGATGTATAGTACAGTATGAATGGTCATACATTACTGGAACGTACAGTAACAACTTATGTTCATTTTCATGTTACGTTCGGCTGTTCGGAACGCAACTAAAATAGGACTCCTAATTAGGTCAGCGACGATGCCCATATTCTGCAGGATGATCTTAATAAATCGTTAACATGGTCGGTGAGATGGCAAATGAACTTCAATATCTTTAAGTGTAGCGTGTTAAACGTAGGGCTACACAACCCCGAAAATAGATACTACCCAGATAACACGTTTTTAGAAAAATCTGAGTGAGAGAGGGACTTGGGAGTTCTGGTGAGTCCGGACCTTAAAACCAGGAAGCAGTGCATTAGCGCCAGAAATAGAGCTAACAGGGCATTACGCTTCATTGCTAGGACAGTTACGAATAGAAGTGCAGAGGTAATTATTAAACTCTATCTAGCGATAGTTAGACCCATCCTTGACTATGCGGTACAGTTTTGGTCTCCGTCCTACAAAATGGACATAAATTCACTAGAATCAGTACAGAGAAGAATGACCAAAATGATACATGGACTCAGAAATTTGCCTTACGAAGAGAGGCTTAGGCACCTAAACTTACACTCTCTGGAAAGATGCAGAGTGTGGGGTGATCTAATAGAAGTGTTCAAGTGGATCAAAGGCTATAATAAGGGTGAAGCAAACAAGGTCATCATAATAAAACAACAGGGCAGGACTTGCAGTAATGGGTATAAACTGGATAGATTTAGATTTAAGAAGGAAATAGGCAAGAATTGGTTTACTAATAGGGTGGTCGATGAATGGAATAAACTTAGTAACCATGTAGTAAGCGCTGAAACTATCAGTTGTTTTAAAAAATAATTAGACAACTTTATGGATGGAGATGACAGGTGGTGATGGATATGGAGCTGCCTAGTGTAGGCCTTATGGTCTCTTGCAGTCTCCTTTATTCTTATGTTCTTATGTCCAAGTATCTATCACTCTGTGTGGGAAGCTGTTCCTTTTCAGATCTCTTGTGTAACTATCCTTTTTTAGTTTCTCTTCGTGTCCTCTTGTTTTACCATTATCCCATATTAACAAGTTGTTCTTATCTAAGACTTCCATTCCTTTCATTATTCTATAGAGTCAGCAAGTCTCCTCTTTCCCTTCTTTGTTCCAAAGTTGGTCATTCTAGTTTGGACAGTCTTTGCTCATATGTTCAGTACAGAAAGAGTTGGTGCTAGTTTTGTTTTTGCTCTTTGTATTCTTTCTAATTTCTTTATATTCTTTTTGGTACTGGGTGTCCATAGTGTTGCTGCATACTCAAGTTTTGGTCTTATTAGTTTAGTTAGAATTTTTTTTATCATTTCCTCATCCAAATAAGCAAACTCCACTTTAATTGACCTCAATAAATTGTAGGTTTCTCCGAATATTTTATCAATATGCTTATACGGTGTCATGTCCTTGTTGATCATCACTCCAAGATCTTTCTCCGAGTTTACTTTTTTTCACCTCTTCTTCACCAATTTTGTAATCTTTCGATATTCTGTTTTTACTCTTTCTAAATTCCATTATACTACATTTCTTTATATTGAATTTTACTTCCCACTTTTGAGTCCAATTCCAGATCTTGTCCAAATCTTGTTGCAATGAGTTGCAGTCTTCCTCTGTTTTTACCTTCTTTAGTATCTTTACATCATCTACAAAGAAATTCATATAACATTCTACACCTTCATCCATGTCATTAATGTATATGGCATACATGATCGGGGTCAGTACTGATCCCTGTGGGACACTGCTTATCACTTTTTCTCATACATGGGGGGTAGCCACGAAGAAAAAGGCATAGAAATCACTCCCACCCGTTCCATTTCCTGTATATTCCACTCCCCCCCAACCTCCTCCCTCCCCCCTCCCTCTCATCTTGGCACCTCCTGGATGACGGGTCATCCCTGCATCCTGTCCACTGCCCTGGGTCAGAAACAGTGTCGCAAGACACAGCGCATCCACAGCAAGGCCGCTTCATAAATTCGGCGGCCTCCCCCTCTCCGTCCCCTCATGCAGTAAAGGAGAAGACAGGGAGAAATCCCTTCGGGCTGCGTCAGTTTTCTTCTCACACATACCTACCCACCCCCACCCACTCCCCCTCATGCATCATAGCATCATCTATACACAACCCCTCTCCATCCACCCCTATCTTCTGTCCTCTCCCGTCCTTCCTCCACAGACATTCCTCTCTTTTGTAATGCCCCTTTCACCCCATCCATCCATCTCATCCTAGGACACCCCCTCATATTCACTCCTTCCACCTCTGCCTTCCACATCTCTTTGACTAAGCTTTCTTCACTCATTCTTTCCATGTGTCCAAACCATCCTAATGTTCTTTCATCAACCCAATCTCCCAACTCACTTTCTACCCCTGTTCTCCTCCTCACCTCTTCATTCCTTACTGTATCTACCTTAGGAACCCTTATCATACTTCTCAGGCATTCCAACTCAAACACATTCAATCTCCTTTTCTCCTCCTCTCTCATGTTTTATGTTTCTGCCCCGTACAATGCTGTTGGTACAATCACTCCTTCATATAACCTCCTCTTAGCATCCATTCCCAGATGTCTATTTCTCATTACACTCTTTAACCACTTCACTACGGGACTTAGATCTCGAGGGCAGCAGCCAATGCCAACCGTACAACGTGTCGTAATAATACTCGCATCATATAATATAGTCACGGCTTAAATCGATCGTTCTCTCTTTCACCCATGAATTTTGAAAACCACAGAGAATGAGATTAAGAGCAGATTAGAGAGACTGTAAAAACACAGGGGCGACTACAATAGATATAATCAAGACGCCGATATGGCAGCGTCGCGAATCCACTTGCTCCTCATGACGCCTACGTGTGCGGCACCATATGGAAGGGGTTAATCCATCAAGGCATTTACTCGCTTCTATCAAACTGCATTCTAACTCCACCCCAACTCCTCTCTTTCCTGCCACATTCGCACCCAAATATCTAAACATATCCACTTTCTCCATTCTCTCTCCTTTAATACTCATATCCAATCTGCTGCCACTTTCTCCCCTTGTACATCTCATCACCTTACTTTTACCCACATTTATCTTCAGCTTCCTTCTTTCACACACCTTCTCAAACTCTGTCACTAACTTCCTCAATCCCTTCTCTGATCCTGCTACAAGCGCAGTGTTGTTGGCAAACAACAACTGGCTCACCTCCCACTTTTCTCCATTTTCTTTAATCATCTCCAACCCCTGACCCACTACCCTTGCATTCACCTCTCGCACCACCCCATCCATGTAAAGATTGAACAGCCAGGGTGACATAACACATCCCTGACGAAGTCCCACCTTTACCTCAAACCATTCACTCTCTCCATTTCTAATCCTAACACAAGCTCTACTACTCTCATAAAAACTCTTGACTGCTCTTAACAGCTTTCCTCCTATCTCATATATCTGAAGTACCTCCCACAGTGCCTTCCTGTCTACCCTGTCATAAGCCTTTTCCAGATCCATAAAAGCCCAAAAGACATCCTTACCTTTTCCTATAGCTTTCTCACATATCTGTCTTACCACAAAAATCTGATCTACACAACCCCTACCTGTCCTAAACCCACACTGTTCCTCACCAATTACTCCCTCTGTTCCTCTCCTAATCCTCTCAATCAAAACCCTCCCATACGCCTTCCCAACTACACTCAACAAGCTGATCCCTCTGAAACTACTACACTCACACTTGTCCCCCTTTCCCTTGTAAAGCGGAACTATACAGGCACTCCTCCAGTCCTCCGGCACTCTACCCTCTCTCAAACAAACATTAAACAACCTCACCAGCCAGTCCACCATCACTGTACCTCCTTTCTTCAGACATTCTGCATGGCATCCATCCAGACCAGGTGCCTTACCTGCTCTCATCATCTTGACAGCTGCTTTCACTTCATCCTTCCCTATTTCTCCTCCATTTTCCTCACTCATCACACTCATTTTCTTAGCGCTTCCCACTGCAACTACCTTTCCCTCCCTATCCTCCTTCACATTTAGCAACTCTCTAAAATACCCACCTTCCTCTCACTGCCTTCTCTTCCATTATCATCTCTCCATCTGCACCTTTTACCTTTTCATCTCTACTTGATTTGCCTCCTTTTTCTTTTTTAATTTCCTTCCAAAACATCTTTTTATTGCTTTCAAAATTTTCTGTCATACTCTTTCCCCATTTCACATCTGCTCTCCTCTTTGCTTCCTTTATCTTATACTTAGCTTCCTTTCTCTTTACTTTGTACCTCTCATACGATTCCCTCGTCCTAATTTGCAGCCAATCTATGAATGCCTGCATCTTTTCTTCTACTCATTTATTTGCTTCCTCATCCCACCACTCACTACCCTTCCTTCTTTTTCCTCCCACCCTCCTTGTTCCACACACCATCTTTGTACACCTTATGACTCTCTCCTTGAACCATCCCCATTCCTCCTCCACTCCTAGTTCTACTCTATCCTTTACTCCCTCCCACTCCTCTTTCAGTTTCTTCTTAAACTCACTCTCTTTTTTTTCCTCATTTAAGCAGTTCACTCTAAGTACCTCCCTACCTTCTGTCCTTTTCCTCTTTCTCCACCTATTCTCCACTCTCATTTTACCTTCCACCAGAAAATGATCTGATAGTCCCCCGCTCTCTCCCCTTAGAACATGTACATCCTTAACTCTTCCCACGATACTCCTGGTCACCATTATATAGTCCATTAACGCTCTATCTGCCACCCTTCCACCCACCACTCTCTCCTATGTGTACTTATGCTTGACTTTCTTCTTAAATACTGTATTAGCTATCATCAACTCTCTTTCAAGACACATCTCCACCATCATTTCTCCACTATGATTTTTACTGGGAACTCCATACTTCCCAATCACTCCATCTATGGGCTCATTTCCTACCCTAGCATTAAGGTCTCCCAATACAACTACGTTGACATTTCTCCCTAATCCCTCTATACTCATTTATATCTACCCAAAAAGCCCCCCTTTCCTCTACACTCTTCTCACTACCAGGTCCATACGCACTTACAAAAACCCACATCTCCCTTCCCAGTTTCACTTTCATCCACATCAACCTCAATGAAACCTCCTTCCACTCCACTACCCGCTTACTTATCTCTTCAATTACTAGTATAGCCACCCCTTCTCTCCCTCATCCCCTCTTCACTCCTGAGTACCTCCCAGCTACACTCCCAAACTCACAGTTGCCCTTTCCTTTCATTTTAGTTTTAAAGCCAGCACAACCATCTTTCTTCTCACAAACATACTGCCAATCTCTTCCCTCTTACTCTCATCTGTACCACATCCACACACATTAAAAGACCCAAACCTTAGGGTACTGGTTGGAAAACTCCCAGACCCTCTCATGCCTTTTCTTTTGTTTTTAGGAATGTCCCCTTTTGGGGCTACAGGTAGTAGGACTCCTAATCCCATCCCCCATCCCTTTTTTGTCTCCTTTTACGACTCAAGTGGGAAAACTTGGTGGTAGCATTCTCTTCCCCCACCACAGGGTCGGCAAAAACAGAAAATGAATGCTCAGAGAAATGGTACAGGACAGCAACAAGGGGTTGGGGGACAGCATAACGGAGGGACAGTCGTCGTATAAAAGTGTCATCATTTCTCTATGAACAGAGTTTTCCTCTATCATAGACAAAATGATGTGTGGTTCTGGTCCATAGGGGTGCCCCATATAGACCCTAAAGTATCAACTGCATGCTACTTTGCCACAATAACATGCAGCCAATACCCCAGTTTGAGAATTTGTCTCTAATTACTACTCATTTTCCTCCCAATCAGGAAGTCTTTCATCCATTCCTATAATTTTCCTCTGATGCCACCTATTGACTCTATCTTCTTTATTAGTTTTTTATGTGGTATCTTATCAAATGCCTTGTGTAGGTCCAGAAAGGCACAGTCTGTCCCCCCATCTCTCTCTTGTATTATGTCTATTAGTCTTGAATAGAAGCAAATCAAGTCTGTTGTACATGATCTTCCTTGTCTGAATCCAAATTGGTTTGGATTCAGTATAGTTTTTTCTTCCAAATGAACCCATCTATTTTTGACAACTTTTTCACCAATTTTTGCTTCTGTACTTGTTAGTGAGGCTGGTCTGTAGTTAGATAGGTCTTCTTTGTTTCCTCCCTTATATATTGGTACAATGTTTGCCTTCTTCCAGTCCTGTGGTACTTTTCCTTCTTTAAGTGAGAATTTAATTATATCGTATATTTTATCTGTTAATTGAAAAGGAGCTGGGAGATAGGGTTGATGAAAGAATATTAGGATGGTTTGGACACATGGAAAGAATGAGTGAAGAAAGACTAGTAAAAGAGGTATGGAAGGCAGATGTGGAGGGAGTGAACATGAAGGGACGTCCTAGGATGAGGTGGATGGATGGGGTGAAGGGGGCTTTGGGGAAGAGGGGAATGTCTGTTGAGGAAGGACGGAAGAGGACAGAAGACAGGGGTGAATGGAGAATGGTTGTATATGGATGATGTTGTGATTGCATGAGGTGGAATGGGTGGGGGGTGAGGTAGTATGTGTGAGCAAAATTTGACGCAGCCCGAAGGGATTTCTCCCCGTCCTCTCCTTTTATGCAATGGGGGGACGGAGAGGGGGGGTTGCCGATTTAATGAAGCGGCCTTGCTGTGGATGTGCTGTGTCTTGCGACACTGCTTCTGACCCAGGGCAGTGGACAAGGTGCAGGGATGACCCGTCATCCAGGAGGTGCTCAGATAAGAGGGAGGGTGGAGGGGTGTGGAGTGTATTCAGGGATGGAATGGGTGGAAATGATTTTATGCCTTTCCCTTTTTGGCTACCTCCCTTGTAAGGGGGAAAAAGCCTTGGTGTATGTATGTATCTGTTAATTCTTCCATCCATTCTTTCAGTATCCAATTTGCAATTCTGTCCGGACCATGTGATTTTCAAACATCAAGGGTTTTAATTTGGTCGCTGATTTCCTTTTGTGTTATGATTATTTCTTTCATTGAGGGGGATAACTCTCTCACTATTTCCTCACAGTTAGGTGAGTTTTCTATTGTGAATACTGATTTGAAGTGGTTGTTCATAATTTCAGCCATTTCCAGTTCTTCTCTATATTCATTTTTACCTTGGTGCATTTTTTCTAATTCTTGTTTGTTCTTCAGTTTTCCATTTACATACCTGTAAAATAGTTTGGGTTCGTCCTTGCATTTATCTATTCTCTTTTTTTCATGGTTTCTCTTTTCATCTCTGCATATTTTTACATACTCATGTCTAAGTTTTATGTACTTTTGCCATTTGCTTGTTTTCTTGTCTCTTTTCCATTTCTTCCAAGCTTTGTCTCTATTATCCTTAGCTTCACTACAACTTTTGTTGTACCAGCTTTTTATGTATGTTCTTTCCATTTTTTGTTGTGGTACATATTTATTCACTCCCTCATTATAAATCTCTTTTAGTATGTTCCATTTTTCTTCCATCCCTGTTTCTTCGTTTAGGAATTTTTCCCAGTTCGCATTACGAAAGAATATTTTGAGTTTCTCAAAATTTGTTTTGTTGTACATTAGTCTTCATATTCTATGTTTATCGTTTTTGCTTTGATCCATTTGTTCTTTCAATGCCAATTCTATGAGTACATGGTCACTCTTGCCTATTGGAGTTTTGTAATAAATTTTATCGACAATCTTAGGCTCTGTCATAAGTATTGAGTCTAATTTTGAGGGTTCATCACTACCTCTATATCTAGTATTTTCTCTAATCCACTGGGTCATTGTGTATCCAATGGTCAACTCAACCAGGACATTGCCCCAGAGTTCCTCTCCCCCCTTCACTGTCATTTCTTCCCAACATATTTCTTTTGAATAAAGTCACCTATAATTACTGTATTTCCTCTGTCTTTCAGTATATTAGTTAATTCATATTTTGTGTCTTCTAATATTTTGGAATGATCATTTTCTGTCCAGGATTGTGTTTTGGGGGACACATACACCAGTACAAATTTTCTACTCTTCTTATATTTGCTTTCAACTTGTATCATAATTGATTTTACATTATTTTATCCTTCAGTTGTTTTTGTGACATTTAAATCTTTATTGGTCAAAATTAAAACTCCGCCACCCTGTTTATCCTTTCTATTCTTTGTCCAGCATTTGTATACCCCTTCTCCCATAGTGTGGGGAGGTAGAGTATACTTTAATTTAGTTTCCACTATTCCCATTATGTCTGGTTTTTCTAAGGCCAGGTAATTGTTTAATTCATTCATTCCTGAAATTATTCCATCTGTATTAGTATAAGTTATTTTTAATTTCCTTTCTCCTCATCTTTTTCTGTCTTCTTTGCTTCCATTTTCCTTATATAAAGGTACCATTTTCTCAGCCTCAGATCCACCACTCTAAAAAAAAACTCGTTTTTTTCAGTTTCAGTTCTTTTTTCATTCTTTTCATTTGCTTTGTTCGTAAGTTCTTTTTCTTTCTCTTTTTCTTCCTCACTCATTTTTTTTTTTTACCTATATATTTTTTTAATGTTCAATATTAGCTAATTTTGTTGTTCTGGATAGTATTTCCTCTGCAATTGTTTGAGATATGAGCTTTACTTTCAGTGGCCTGTATTGTTTTTCTTTAGAGTATCTGGCCATTCTATGGGTTTCCTTGATTTTCCAATCCCAGCCTAATTTATCTGTTTGTAATTCTTTCAGAATTTCCTTAGTGATCTCTTTCTCTTCCTTTTCCCTTTGATATCTGGGTACATCATGCTTCTCTCTAATGCCATAGATTACGATGCATCTTTTTTTATCCACTCTGTCCCTAATTAAGTTACCTTTCTCTTTGATTACTTGGATCACTGTTTCCTTGGTATTTTCTTTGACTTGTTGCTCCATTATTTTCTTTAGGGATATTTCTTGACTTTCCTGTTCAATTTTCCACTGCTTCTTTATTTCTTGTAAGTAATTTTATTTTATTTTTTCTTCCACCTTTTCAGTCACTTTCATTTGTTTTTTTATTTCCCTTTTCAAGGCCTCATTCCTATTTGTGTCTTCACTTTTTAACCTTTCATTTTCTCCCTTTAATTGCTTTAATTCCTTTTTTAACTCATCTATCTCCCTATTATTCTCCTCATTGGCTTTCCTTAGCATGGATACTTCTTTGTACATTATTTTGTACTCACTTTTGAGCTCTAATAATTCATCCAAAATGTCATTAAAATCTCTATTTCTCATTATATTTCTATACGTTGGTTCTCTATCCATTTCTTATCTTCTTTGCATAATATTTCCTTCCCTTTCAAATCCCAAAAATAATTTCCTTTCAAACCTTTCGTATTCCCTTGGTGTCTGTGCGAGGCAGGTCCTTTTCTTAACAACACTGAGTGGAGTTTCAATTCTACTTTCTTCCAGGCTTCTTTTGGTTGTCTCTATGTCTCTTGGTGTTTCCATTTTAATAAAAAAAAAAAGAAAAAAAGAAAAAGAAAAAAAAAAACAAATTACATTTTGGTCACACCGAGTTAATAGCTATACTTCACTGTATATGTAAACAACTAGGTCCAGTTTTCAATCATTTTCAATCGCTTGCTCGTGTTTCGCTAGCTAACTAGCGGTTCGGAGTGTTCGATCTATATGTCTTGCTCCAACCGAGTCTGTATTTACCTAGTTGTATTATATGGGAAGTGAAGGCAGTTGTTAAGATGATGAAAGCAGGTAAGGCACCTGGTCTGGATGGATGTCATGCAGAATGTCTGAAGAAAGGAGGTACAGTGATGGTGGACTGGCTGGTGAGGTTATTTAATGTTTGCTGGAGAGAGGGTAGAGTGCCGGAGGACTGGAGGAGTGCCTGTATAGTTCCGCTTTACAAGGGAAAAGGGGACAAGTGTGAATGTAGTAGTTTCAGAGGGATTAGCTTGTTAAGTGTAGTTGGGAAGGCTTATGGGAGGATCTTGATTGAGAGGATTAGGAGAGGAACAGAGGGAGTAATTGGTGAGGAACAGTGTGGATTTAGGACAGGTAGAGGTTGTGTAGATCAGATCTTTGTGGTAAGACAGATATGTGAGAAAGCTATAGGAAAGGGGAAGGATGTTTTTTGGGCCTTTATGGACCTGGAAAAGGCTTAGGACAAGGTAGACAGAAAGGCACTGTGGGAGGTTTTGCGGATATTCGGGATAGGAGGAAAGCTTCTAGGAACTGTCAAGAGTTTTTATGAGAGTAGTAGAGCTTGTGTCAGGATTAGAAATGGAGAGAGTGAGTGGTTCGAGGTAAAGGTGGGACTTCGTTAAGGATGCATTATGTCGCCCTGGCATGTTCAACTTATACATGGATGGGGAAGTGCGGAGGTAAATGCAAGGGTAGTGGATCAGGGATTGGAGATGGTTAAAGAAAATGGAGAAAAGTGGGAGGTGAGCCAGCTGTTGTTTGCGGATGACACTGCACTTGTGGCAGGATCGGAGGAGGGATTGAGGAAGTTGGTGACAGAGTTTGGGAGAGTGTGTGATAGAAGAAAGCTGAAGATAAATGTGGGTAAAAGTAAGGTGATGAGATGTACAAGGGGTGAAAGTGGCAGTTGTCTGGAAGTGAGCATTAAGGGAGAGCGACTGGAGGAAGTGGATAGTTTAGGTACTTGGGTGCAAATGTGGCAGGAAAAGGTGGAGTGAAGGTGGAGGTAGAATGTAGATTGAGACAAGCGAGTAAATGCCTTGGTGGATTAAAAAGTGTAATGAGGAATAGACATTTGGGACTAGACACTAAGAGGAGACTGTATGAAGGAGTGATTGTGCCAACAGCACTGTATGGGGCAGAAACATGGAACATAAGAGAGGAAGAGAGAAGTAGTTTGAATGTGTTGAGATGAGGTGTCTGAGAAGTATGATGGGTGTTACTAGGCTAGATAGAGTGAGAAATGAGGAGGTGAGGAGGAGAACAGGGGTGGAAAGGGAGATGGGAGATAGGGTTGATGAAAGAGTATTAGGATGGTTTGGACACATGGAAAGAATGAGTGAAGAAAGACTAGTAAAAGAGGTATGGAAGGCAGATGTGGAGGGAGTAAACATGAAGGGACGTCCAAGGATGAGGTGGATGGGGTGAAGGGGGCTTTGGGGGAAGAGGGGAATGTCTTTTGAGGAAGGACGGGAGAGGACAGAAGACGGGTGAATGGAGAATGGTTGTATATGGATGATGTTGTGATGCATGAGGTGGAATGGTCGGGGGGATGAGGGGTGAGGTAGTATGTGTGAGCAAATTTTTTACGCAGCCCGAAGGGGTTTCTCCCTGTCTTCTTCTTTATGCGTGGGGGGACGGAGAGGGGGGGTCGCCGATTTAATGAAGCGGCCTTGCTGTGGATGTGCTGTGTCTTGCGACACTGCTTCTGACCCAGGGCAGTGTACAAGGTGCAGGGATGACCCGTCATCCAGGAGGCGGTAAGATGAGAGGGAGGGTGGATGGGTGTGGAGTGTATTCAGGGATGGAATGGGTGGAAATGATTTTATGCCTTTACCTTTTTGGCTACCTCCCTTGAAAGGGGGAAAAAGCCTTGGTATATGTATGTATTTAGTTTGATATATCAAGGGTTTACTATATATATATATATATATATATATATATATATATATATATATATATATATATATATATATATATATATATATATATATATATATATTCAACTCTCTTTTTAATGACTGGTGTTGTGATTTACAAGCATGTTATTACATTTCTCACCAGTGTTGTTTGCTGACAACACTGCTTGTGGCAGGATCAGAGGAGGGATTGAGGAAGTTAATGACAGAGTTTGGGAAAGTTTGCAAAAGAAGGAAGTTGAAAATAAATGTGGGTAAAAGTAAGGTGATGAGATGTACAAGGGGAGAGAGTGGCAGCAGACTGGAAGTGAGTATTAAGGGAGAGAGACTGGAGGAAGTGGATAGTTTTAGATACTTGGGTGTAAATATGGCAGGAAAGGGAGTGGAGGTGGAGGTAGAATGTAGATTGAGAGAAGCAAATAAATCCTTTGTTGGATTAAAAAGTGTAATGAGAAATAGACATTTGGGAATGGATGCTAAGAGGAGATTGTATGAAGGAGTGATTGTGCCTACAGCACTGTATGGGGTAGAAACATGGAACATAAGAGAGGAAGAGATTTCTCCCATCTTCTCTTTTTTTGCATGAGGGGATGGAGGTGGGGGCGGTGTCGCCGATTTAATGAAGCGTCCTTGCTGTTGATGTGCTGTGTCTTGCAACACTGCTTCTGACGCAGGTCAGTGGGAGAGATGCAGGGATGACCCATCATCCAGGAGGAGCCAAGATAAGAGGGAGGGAAGAGGATGGAGGGGAGTGGAGTGTGATAGGGATGGAATGGGTGGGAGTGGTTTTGATGCCTTTGTTTTTTGGCTACCTCCCTTATAATGGGGAGAAAAGCTTTTGGTATATGTATGTATGTATGTGTATACATATATCTGAGCTGTAAAAACCCCTTGTTAGATAAAAGAAACCCTGTAAAATGGTGATCTGTTTATTAAGACCTCAATCTGCGGTACTCTTCAGTAGGACCATACATAGTGGTGGTGGGATTTATATATACATACATATACCAAAGGCTTTCCCCTTACATGGGAGGTAGCCAAAAAACAAAGGCATAAAATCCATTCCGTCCCATTCCATCCCAAATACACTCCACTCCCCTCCCTCTTATCTTGGCACCTCCTGGATGAAGGGTCATCCCTGCATCTTGTACACTGCCCTGGGTCAGAAGCAGTGTCGCAAGACACAGCACATCCACAGCAAGGCCGCTTCGTTAGATTGGCGATCCCCCTCTCCATTCCCCCATGCAGAAAAAGAGAAGATGGGAAGAAATCCCTTCGGACTGCGTCAAATTTTGCTCACACATACTACCTCACCCCCCATCCCCCACCCATTGCACCTCATGCATCACAGCATCATCCATATACAACCATTCTCCATTCACCCATCTTCTGTCCTCCTCCATCCTTCCTCAACAGACATTCCCCTCTTCCCCAAAGCCCCTTCCACCCCATCCATCCATCTCATCCTAGGTTGCCCCCTCATGTTCACTCCCTCCACATCTGCCTTCCACACCTCTTTTACTAGTCTTTCTTCACTCATTCTTTCCATGTGTCCAAACCATCCCAACACTCTTTCATCCACCTTATCGCCCAACTCCCTTACCACCCCTGTTCTCCTCCTCACCTCCTCATTTCTCACTCTATCCAGCCTAGTAACCCCTATCATACTTCTCAGGCACCTCATCTCAAACACATTCAAACTCTTCCTCTCTTGTGTTCCATGTTTCTTCCCCATACAATGCTGTAGGCACAATCACTCCTTCATACAATCTCCTCTTAGTATCCATTCCCAAATGTCTATTTCTCATTACACTTTTTAATCCACCAATGCACTTACTTGCTTCTCTCAATATACACTTTAAATATATAAGCATAAATATATTTATATATATATATATATCATATATATATATATATCATATATATATATATATATATATATATATATATGTATGTATATACACACACACACACATGTACATATACATGTATTTATATTTATATATTTCATCCAGGCATTATATGATGATGGTTGTAAGAGTGGAAAATTACCTCGCATACCAGGATCTGTCATCATCATGTATTCCATATCTACGGCATACCTTTTCCATATGGCAGCCTTGGAGCAGTACAACTTGAAACCCTCCTACTGGCGCTTCCTACAGAGGCTCACATGGGGCAGGTGAGAGTCTACATGAAAACCCACCATTTTTAGAAAGTAACTGTTATTGAAATTTTTTCCCTCTCTTTTCTTTTGTTCTTCTGCTGATGTAGAATGAATTAATCTTTTTCAGGATGGGTGAATACAATCGTTACCTGCTGGATGAGTTTGGGCTGGGCAGTAGCAGGAACTTTGATGGTGTATGGCCCAAGTACAAGGAAGGATTTATATCAGAAAGCTTTAAAGCAAAGTTAGCATCACATATTCATGCAGCCAGTTAGTTTTCAGTCATGTTTAGAGTATTATAGTATTCCAATGTGCCTGTATTTAGAGATGTTATATTGGGAGTGGAAATAGTCATAAAATATGAGTATAAGAATGTTGAATGGAGGAATGGAAGTGTGGTAAAAAATAATTCTTATCTTGTTCTTTCTCGGACTGAAAAATCCCTTATCCTGAAATATATAGTTTTTTGTTGATGCTCTATGTTAAAACTTAACAACAAACATTTGAGTAAAAGCTTGCAGGGTATTGAATAAATGAAATTTTATAAAATAAAGAGAGCTTTTCAATTTAACATAATATTTTACCTTGTTTATTTTTTCCCTCAGTTTATAACCTATAAACTAACAGCATTTTGTTGTCAATGCTCCTAGAGTTCTACTTTGTGAGCATGAAGAAACTTTCTGTGAAAATCATCTACAGGAACCTTGTAGGTGTATCCCAAAAGAGAACCAAGGCATCAAAGTGAAGAGTGACCACTAAAGTCTGGAGATGCTATTCTGTAGCAAGATAAAAAATAATCGGCAGTAACCAGGGAAAAAAAAATTGTAGCCCTTTCAGTATGGAATTGACTGTACTAAGTGAAATACTGTGCTTTATTTGTTAGAATTAATTGAAACTTCATGTAAAAGTAGTTACAATGTTTAATGTTAGCAAGCATTGAATTTTCTGTCCTTAAAATTGATAAAATTGGGACAAAATTTGAAACCCATTTGGACTGGTCTTCCCAGGCTTAAGCACATCAGCCTCCGTTTTCACACACTTTACTATCCAATGGGATTTACATGGAACTTGATGTGAGAGTAGGTTAATGCGTATTGAATTATTATCTGTGCCTGTATAGTTCCACTTTACAAGGGAAAGGGACAAGTGTGAATGTAGTAGTTTCAGAGGGATTAGCTTGTTAAGTGTAGTTGGGAAGGCTTATGGGAGGATCTTGATTGAGAGGATTAGGAGAGGAACAGAGGGAGTAATTGGTGAGGAACAGTGTGGATTTAGAACGGGTAGAGGTTGTGTAGATCAGATCTTTGTGGTAAGACAAATACAGGTAGTTCTCGATATATGCGACTTCGATATATGTGAATTCGCGTATATGCGATTCAAGAATTTGCACCACTTTTCGATATGTGCGGGGATATATTCGAAGATATGCGATTTGACCTAAAAAAAAAATAATAATAAAAATGGTTGCGGCCGATTATTTTTTTTCAAAATACCTATTATATATTTGAAGTTGGTGCGCATAAAGCCGTGTGGTAACACTGGCTGCATCAGCTAGGTAGAGCTGGCATCACTGCGGCGTTATCACAACAACAACACCGGCAGCTGTACAGACGGCATCGTCTTAGGCATCCTTCCTGTTTCATAGGCCAAACCATTGTCTTTCTGCAGGTAATTAAGCTTTTTTGATACACAAATTAATTTTTTTTTTCACAAACAAATTAATTTTTGATACTTATTACTGCCCCAATTAATTTCGTCAATTTTCACTCTCTGCAAGAATTATCGTTTATTCTCCGCACTGGATAAACTCTAAGCAGTAAGCCTGCCTGTGTATCTCCAGAGCACATCAACAGTCAGTTTAAAGGTCAGATATCAACAGATATTCCATTCGCTAAAAATCATCGTATTGCTCGAAAAAGTACTTTTTAAAAGCATACAAATAAAATTTTTACCTATTACAGAAGAATTTATTCAGAAAATTCACTTTTAATTGCGCCTCGCATACCACTTTTCTGAAGTCTAGATATTCAGAATAACAATATTGTTTGTTTGGCAACTGTGACGTCACGAACGCGGAATTCCCCGAACCTTTCCCGAAGCGCACGGGCGGAATGTTTCGAATAGCAGACGACGCAATGAAATGAAGACAAAACTGTTTTTTGCCAAATTTGATAAGATGTAGATGGTGGAATTATATAGAATACTGTCAGTATGTTTTTATTATGTACATTAAACTGTAAATACAAAAAGTTATGGAAGTCTTGATATCTGACCTTTATAGGTCAGATATCAAGACTTCCATAACTTTTTGTATTTACAGTTTAATGTACATAAAAAAACATACTGACAGTATTCTATATAATTCCACCATCTACATCTTATCAAATTTGGCAAAAAACAGTTTTGTCTTCATTTCATTGCGTCGTCTGCTATTCGAAACATTCCACCCGTGCGCTTCGGGAAAGGTTCGGGGAATTCCGCGTTCGTGACGTCACAGTTGCCAAACAAACAATATTGTTATTCTGAATATCTAGACTTCGGAAAAGTGGTATGCGAGGCGCAATTAAAAGTGAATTTTCTGAATAAATTCTTCTGTAATAGGTAAAAACTTTATTTGTATGCTTTTAAAAAGTACTTTTTCGATGATTTTTAGTGAATGGTATATCTGTTGATATTTGACCTTTAAGCGTAGCAAGCAGTCTGAAATGTGAATTGTAAACAGACTGATTTTTCAAACAGCTGAAGAAAATACGCTTGGAGAAATAAGTGATGTTTACGGTAGCGTCTTTTCCCGAGGTTAATACTTACATGTCAGCCCCTAATCCATTGCCTTGTGCTAAAATGTATGTAAACATATATGAGATGCAGTATGTAAGCTCTTTGCCAAAATAAAATATGTAAAAAAAAAAAAAAAAAAAAAAATAAATAAATAAATAAAAAATCAATCCGAGTTGAGAACGTATCTCCCTTTTTCCCATAGGTTCAATAGTTCGATATATGCGAATTCGTTATATGCGGGGGGTCTGCGGAACGGAACCCCCGCATATAACGAGAACTACCTGTATATGAGAAAGCTATAGGAAAGGGGAAGGATGTTTTTTGGGCTTTTATGGATCTGGAAAAGGCTTATGATAGGGTAGACAGAAAGGCACTGTGGGAGGTTATGCAGATATATGGGATAGGAGGAAAGCTTCTAGGAGCTGTCAAGAGTTTTTATGAGAGTAGTAGAGCTTGTGTCAGGATTAGAAATGGAGAGAGTGAGTGGTTCGAGGTAAAGGTGGGACTTCGTCAAGGATGCGTTATGTCACCCTGGCTGTTCAACTTATACATGGATGGGGTAGTGCGAGAGGTAAATGCAAGGGTGGTGGGTCAGGGATTGGAGATGGTTAAAGAAAATGGAGAAAAGTGGGAGGTGAGCCAGCTGTTGTTTGCGGACGACACTGCGCTTGTGGCAGGATCGGAGGAGGGACTGAGGAAGTTGGTGACAGAGTTTGGGAGAGTATGTGATAGATGAAAGCTAAAGATAAATGTGGGTAAAAGTAAGGTGATGAGATGTACAAGGGGTGAAAGTGGCAGTAGACTGGAAGTGAGCATTAAGGGAGAGCGACTGGAGGAAGTGGATAGTTTTAGATACTTGGGTGCAAATGTGGCAGGAAAAGGTGGAGTGAAGGTGGAGGTAGAATGTAGATAGAGAGAAGCGAGTAAATGCCTTGGTGGATTGAAGAGTGTAATGAGGAATAGACATTTGGGAATGGATGCTAAGAGGAGACTGTATGAATATATATGTACGGGGCAGAAACATGGAACATAAGAGAGGAAGAGAGAAGGAGTTTGAATGTGCTTGAGATGAGGTGTCTGAGAAGTATGATGAGGGTTACTAGGCTAGATAGAGTGAGAAATGAGGAGGTGAGGAGAAGAACGGGGGGTGGAAAGGGAGATGGGAGATAGGGTTGATTAAAGAATATTAGGATGGTTTGGACACATGGAAAGAATGAGTGAAGAAAGACTAGTAAAAGAGGTATGGAAGGCAGATGTGGAGGGAGTGAACATGAGGGGATGTCCTAGGATGAGGTGGATGGATGGAGTGGGGTGAAAGGGGCTTTGGGGAAGAGGGGAATGTCTTTTGAGGAAGGACGGGAGAGGACAGAAGACAGGGGTGAATGGAGAATGGTTGTATATGGATGATGTTGTGATGCATGAGATGGAATGTGCGAGGGGATGGGGAGTGAGGTAGTATGTGTGAGCAAAATTTGACGCAGCCCAAAGGGATTTCTCCCTGCCTTCTCCTTTTATGCATGGGGGGACGGAGAGGGGGGGTCGCCGATTTAATGAAGCTGCCTTGCTGTGGATGTGCTGTGTGTGGCGACACTGCTTCTGACCCAGGGCAGTGGACAAGGTGCAGGGATGACCCGTCATCCAGGAGGTGCTAAGATAAGAGGGAGGGTGGATGGGTGTGGAGTGTATTCAGGGATGGAATGGGTGGGAATGATTTTATGCCTTTTCCTTTTTGGCTACCTCCCTTGTAAGGGGGAAAAAGCCTTGGTATATGTATGTATGTATATGTATGTATGTATGCATTATTATCTGTGTCTTGCTGCATTACTTCTGACCTGGGGAGTGGGCAGGAGACAGAGGGATAACTCTTCATCCAAGAGGAGCTAAGATGAGAGGGAAACAATGGGATTGGAATGGGTGGAAATGGGTGTGTGCTTTAGTTGGTGACCTCCCAAAGGGGGAAAGAGGCCTTTAGTATACAGATAGATAACTAGATCTAAAGCTGATCAAGTTAGAATAAAATTACAAATACATTTAATCTAACCTACTTATGATCCAGCTGGAACATCCAGAGGCTCACTTGTGTAGTTTACTTTTTGGAATTTACTTAAAATTTTGTGTGACAGTAGTTGCAATGTTTATGTCACTATGAAATGTTGAGTCACCTTGGAAATAATGGAATTAGAACAAAACTTAAAATTGACATTTTACTAGAAGGATTTTCTAGACCTTCTAACTTTGCCATGTTTGTGGTTGTTATGTGCCTTTAGAGATAGAATAAATTTCTTCTCGTCAATCATTCCACCTGTTGCCCCAGGTCTCTCCTGCAGGAGATCTACTAATCCCAGGTATCTGGCAAGGGCCACCAGACTGGCTCATAGGTCACTCAAGGAAGAGATATTGTGTTATTGTGTGGGGATAGCTAGAATGGGGTTGAGTAACTCGAGGTAGTCAGTGTCCTCTGTGATGGTTGCATGTGGGGCCGTTTGATTCTGTGGCCTGGCTTATCCTATGCTGGTGCTGTTTCAGTGTTGGATAGTGCCCTGAATGCAGGCCACCTTGGCTTTTGCATCTCCTGGGGAGGGGGAACCATCTGCTGGGCTGAGGTCAGGGATGTTCTGAAATACAGAGTGAACTAAATATATGCATAAGTAATCTTTATGAAAACAAACGAGTAGCTTCCAAACATTCTAATAAGAACAAAATTCTGTGGGAAAGACAACTGCAAATAATCCACATTTATTAGACTTACCACTGTGTTGTACTGTACTTTTGATACAGCCATTGATAATGCATATTAAGATATATTCAATATTAAAACTCAATGCTAGCATGCTTCTATATAATTTAAAGTGAGAGTGCAAAAATTCTAAAAAAAAAAAAAAAAAAAAAGATAAAGAAATGGGTGGTTGATATTACATTTAGGGCTGTATCCTCTTGGGTAACAGGGGAGCAATTACCCAGCCCTTGGAATTTTTCAAATGTCTAAATTCCACATTTTCTGGTAACCACCCTACCAATACACTCCTCCCACAAATTACTAATTGGGGACTGTTAGATCAATGTATTTAGAGGAAAATAATATCCCTTTAGAGGGATTAAAAAAAGTATAATGTAATGCAAGACAGGAAGAGTAATGCCTAAACATGTGAAAACCATAGCCCTTCCCCTCAAGATGTTTAAATGGTTGCACAGTGCACAACTGACAGCTTTGATATATGTTATGTTCTCATAATTATGTTACATCTTGACTGCAATTCGGGCTTGCATACCTGTCGAATTTTGGGAGTGAAACTCCACCCTCCAGACTTTGTTTACTGCCCACCCACCCCCCAGCATTTGGGCCAGCTTGCAGCACTGACAGTGATTAGAACTTTGATTATGACTGATTTTGGCAATGACAAAAAGGATACTTGGCAACTTTTAGCTTTTCAGAAAGTTTGCTAAGAAGCTGCCATAAAAAAGTCTGATATACCTTCACCTTTTGAAACTCCTTCTCTGTGCGCCTAATCCTAATTTAATTAAGTAAATCCCATAGAGTAAAGGACATAAAAATTGAGGTTCCAGATACTCAAGATGGATCTTCAACAACAGGCCAGACTAAGCATAATAGAAACTTTATTAGTTTTCAAAATACTGTTTCATACAAAAATAAACGTTGCAACTACTTCCACATCTAGTGCCAATTAAGTAAATCCCTCAAGTTAAAAATGTAAAAACTGAGACTTCGTATACTCTGGCTCGAACACCGTGTTACAGGGTGGTATCGAATTTGTAATCGTTGCCGGTTACACGGAGGCTGTGGGCAATAGTTTTGATATGTAACTACAATTATGGTATACCGCTTTCCAATGATATGATATCCTCCAACAACTAAAGTCCCACATGTTTAATTTATTCTGGAAAAAAGAAAACCCAAGTTTGTATGTGACAAAATATAAAAATCAATTAACAAAACAAACGAATAAGCTAAATAGAATATGGATGGAAGAGGGAGCCTGAAAATATCTGAACACAGAAAATAGGTAAATAAACATAAAAAAAGGTTCAAGTATATGGGTTATAAATCGTGTTTCGAGTTTCGACGTCGTTACAACTTGCAAGACGTTCAACATTTCGAATCTCACGATACGATCGTTTTTCAAAACAACACGGTGTGGTAAACTTAACGGATGCTTTTACAGATTTAGTGAAATTAACTGGTTTGAGTCGACATCAATATTTATTATAGACATTTTGTTGAACAGGGAAAGTCATTAAATGCCAGTGGTTTTTTATCATATAGATATATAAGCTGCAGATTCTTGGTGTGACGAAAAGTACACCTGTGTGGAAGTGGTAAGTTGAACTTCATCACAATAAATCACCAATTTAATAAAAGTCAATTAGGTTTACTTTGCGTCGAAAATATAACCAATTTATCAGAATAGTCGAGCTGTTGGTTACAGGAAAGGTAGTGGGTTTGTAGAGTGGCTAAACTTAATTCAATGAGAGGGGATGAATTCATACGCTGGGTAGTGATGAAATCTCAATTTGACAACACAAAATATACCAGTTTCTTTTCAACACCTACCCTTATTAATGAGTGATATTTTCATTGGTGATTGTTGAATGGTACTAATTTCATTTTATGGTAATTAGATGATTGTACAATGTATGCTACTATCGGGTAATTATAAAGATATTAGTTACCCATGCAATTCTTATTAATATCAGATAGCTCTTGTCAGAGTATTTTGAACCCGTTATATTATACAAGTACTGTAGATTAGTAGTAACAGTTGTGAATTTCTATATTTATTATTATTTATTGTAGTGGTCTGCAGTGCAGAGCCTGAGCAGCACACCCTCCCCTACCTAGCCTAACCTTAAACCTAATCTAAATCTCATCTGGTATTTATAAAGTTGCTTACCAACCTAGTTGGGAAAAATGCTGGTATTATTCCAGTATCATGCAAACACATTTTTTACTTCTTTTGTTTATACATTTCAAAGATTATTTTTTCTATGGAATGGTTAGGTTAGAATATGTCATAGGTACGCCTGAATCCACGCGCGGCGCCACTGTCGACCATGTACTGTTTAGATAGCCATTTGTTGTGGCCCACTAGCTTTTGTTTAGTTTAATTTGAATGCTTCCCGCGTTCAGCACATCTGCAAGATATTCAAATTACCTTGTTGTTTTGCAAGTGTATGCCCAATTCTTGAAATAGAAACAATTTTTCAGCGATTTAAACGGAAATTTGGTTATCAAACTCGGCAACATAGTTTTCCGAGTAAAAATATTAAGGTAAGGCATCAATAAACATAATTTTAAGTTACATAAACAAGTTTATCAACCTATTTTCTCCCGGAAATGAGAAGCTTAAGATCGTTGATCACTTGATGTTTGAGCTTAGCGGCATTATATGTAGGCATATCACCCATGAATCTGATGCGTCCAGTTCGTGTTTGATTTTGTTTACATGGCAACGTGATAGGTGTTAGTAAAAACGGTCTAAGAGGAAGGCCTGCAGTGTTATTGACATGCTCAGGTAATTTGTTGACCCATAAAACATTCACATGTCCAGTTGCATGTCAATTGGGCCAGCGGTTTGTAAAATCTTGATTACTTCTAAATTGGCAACGTGATAGGTGTTAGTAAAAACGGTCCAAGAGGAAGGTCCTGCAGTGTTATTGATATGCTCAGGTAATTTGTTGACCCATAAAACCTACACATGCCAAGTTGCATGTCAATTGGGCCAGCGATTTGGATTTCATTGACGATAATCTGAAAATTGACAGCTTCATGGTTGCCATGAAAAGGCAAATATGGTATGATGGAGATGTCTCACATTGTTTTTGACATGCTCATGTGATTTGTTGATCCATAAAACCCCAATATTCCGAATTTTAATAAAATTGGACCAGTGGTTTAGAGTTAATGTGTATTTCTTTACATTTTGTTATGGTAAAGTCTAGCCAAAAATGCGGGCTAAAAAAATAATTAAAAAAATCGTATCTCCCTTATTTTTCAAGCTATTTCAAAAATTTAAAAAGCATTTTGTTTCTAATAAAGTTGTCTTTCATATGCAACAATAATTTAAGGGTTAATTATTTTTTTTAAATTTTGTGGGCATACCTATATGTTACATTAAATACTATACTATTATAATTAGACAACATGAATTTCATTTTAAATGTCTGTGACTGTGTATATATGATTTGAGAATTTTATAAGTAAGTTTTTAGAAGTAAGAAGTGCACACCTTCATGATATTGTAGAAAATATAATATGTTGTAAATTATAATACACCAACATATACATTTTTTTTTGGCAGAAATCAATAACAGAATACTTAAACAAACATAGCTACTTCAATTGTTTGAGACATGGAGGTCGAAGAAATTAAAGTATGATAAATTTGTCTATTTAAACCTAACCTAACATGCATTTAGTAATGTAGTACCTGTAGTTCTAGAGCTCATCAAGGTTATTGTCATTGTCATCTTCGACCTCCTAATCTATCAAAATAAAGACGGTGTCTCAAGGAGTACTGCGACTCCAATTGATTATTGTCAGTAAATCACTTTTAGCACAGTTTTCCGTTATTGATTCCTGCCAAGAAAGTCATATATTACGTTGATGTATTATAATTTACAAAATTAATATTTAATTTTCTATTGCTGTTTTGCATATGTGTTGACTTCTAAAAAAAATACCATTATACCAAAATGCGTTATTAAAAAAAAGAAAATTAAATTCACTTCTAAAAATTACAACTGATGTTACTATCAATTTAAAGTCCTAATGTATCGGGTTCACAATACTCAGAATGATAAGAGGTAGACAATGATAAAGTTAAGAATTGCATCTGTGAGACTGGCAGATATCTTAAAATATGTTTGCCAGTCTTACAGATGCGGTTTTTATCTATATCATCAAATATCTATTATACTTCTAAGTATTTTGAGCCCTATGTATAAGTACGGCAATTGTAATTGTAATTTCGAACTATGTGTTCTTTTCATTATCTGCGCTTCATGACTATGTATACCGTATTGATTCCTTGGCAAATAAAATTATTGCTATTATTATTATTATTATTATTATTATATTGTAGTAATTTTTTTTATATTTATTTTATTTATTTATTTTTATTTTTTTTGCAGGGGCTGTGGAGTAGAGTAACATACCTGCACCTGACATAACCTGGTAATTATAAAAATGTGTTTGATCCTTTTTTTTTTTTTTTTTAAGCGACTGAAGTTGATATTAATTTGTGGTACTTATATATGAAGTTTTGTTCTTATTGGGGAGGGGTGGTGAATGGGAGTGGAGTATGTGGGGATAAAACGGATGAAAGTAGATTTATGCCTTTGACTACCTCCCTTGTAAGAGGGAAATTTAAGCCCTTGGTATATGTATGGGATTCAAAATATTCTGAATGATAATAGCTATTTGATAGTATAGGTAAGAATTGCTGTTTTGAGCCTGGCAAACATCTTTTTTAAATATGTTTGCCAGGCACACACATATATTTCTTACCTATATCAGCGGATAGCTTTTATCATTCTGAGTATTTTGGGACCCCATGTAAGTACTGTATATTAATAGTAACATCAGTAGCAATTTTTATTTATCTATTCAGGTATTTATTTTTTTATTTTCATTATTATTATTTATTTATTTTATTTATTTATTTTATTATTCTTTTTTATTTATTTTTATATATTTATTTATTTATTTATTTATTTATTTATTTTTTCTTCTCTCTCCATTTATTTATTTATTTATTTTTGCAGGGACCAGAGTGCATAGAGTACACACACCTAACCTAACCTGGTAATTATGAAGATGTTTTCCAATCTAGTTTGGAAGAAAATTTTCCCCTGACAAAATAAAAAAAAATTAAGATCACTACTGACATTACTAGTACTATGTATTGATTTACAGTAGTTATATATGGGTGGGAGTGGTTTCTGTGCCTTTTTCTTTTGGCTACCTCCTGTGTAAGGGGGGGGAAAAGCCTTTGGTATACGTATGTTGGTATATGTATGTATATATGGAAAAGAAAATAGGAAATGGTTATGAATGGGAGTGGAGTATGTGGAGATGAAATGGGTGGGAGTGGATTTATGGCTTTGACTTTGGCTACCTCCCTTGTAAGGGGGGAAAAAGCCCTTGGTATGTGTATGTATATAGTTATATATGGGGTTTAAAATATTGATGGTATAGGTAAGAATGGCATCTGTGTGATGAGCAAACATCTTTATAGTGTTAGGTATGTAGTATTTACCGGAATGGAGGTAGGATGAAATTCAGAAGTGTACATACAACTTATGATATTTCTTTCTTATGTCGTATTTAGTCCAGTACCATAATTTTCTTTTCCATAGATAGTTGCAAATGAGTAGTTTTTTAGGTGACTGTGAATAGTCTAAAATTTCTTCCCATAGAGATCTCGGGGAAGCTCCAGGGACATGTCAGCCACTATGGTGCTGCAGCTTTTCCATGTAGTGAAACTTGAGGCAACAACTGAATAGACTGACACCAATAGAAGTAGTTCTATAACTTTGACACTTGACTTACTTTGTAATTAATCAGATGGAGCCAATGACCCTTGGCAGCCCTGTGGGCTCTCCAGGTGTGGTGGGACTGGGGCAGACTACTAACAACAGTGGCAGCACATTCCTTCCTTCATACCTCATGGGTGATGTGGGGTCACAAGCAACAGTAAGTATTGATGGATATTAAGAAATTGATATATGTATAAATACCTAATCTTACCATACCAAAGAAAAGAATGTGCATTGAGGGTTTGGATGTATAATCATCTTTATTTTGATACAGTTATTCTGTTTATACTCTTCACTTGAGTGAAGTCATTAGGCATTACCCAGAACAAATTCTTTATGTATGCAAATGTTGAAGGGGTTAATTGAGGTAACCTGGCTCCTTTACTCTGGTGGTACTGCATCAGCTGAATAGAATTGTCATAATCCAGAACAATCTGCTTAAAATGGGTCAACATGGTGAGGTAAATAAGGTGTTAATATTTAACAAATTTGTTCTTCAACCTTCTGAAATGTAAGCTTGACAGTAGAACAGATATTCAGTGCATTCTTTCCTTATAGCTTAATGTGACCAATGACAGGTACCTGCAGTTGGTAGTCCAGCAAGATGGACAGTGAAGCTTCTCCTTTTCAAATTCCATCAACCCCTTCGCCTCCACTGGGAGGTGCAGCCCTGAGGGGGCTGACACTTGGCCTCCAAACTGGGCCCAAAATTGCCATGAACTTCAACTGTATTTCCTCTACTTTTTCACTCATAGAAAGATTACAACTGCTGACTGCTTCCCTTCCCTTACCACTTTCAGCCAGTAACATGGAAACATTAATACAGCACAGACAACAGATGTAATGTTTTTGCCCTTGAGATCTGTGGGACAGCTACAGTGGAGCTGTGAGTCCACCATATGAAACTGAGGCAACAATTGATTGATTACTGATTGGAAACCTGCAACTCTAGATCTCTCTGGAAAGAAAGGTTGGACTGTTGTTTGGGTTGCAGCAGTGTAAAACAGTCTTTCACCAGCTGAAAGTAGTATGAGGAGAGGAGCAATCAGCTCCCTTTGTATGAAAAGGTGTGAGTAGTGCAGTTGAAGTTGATAGAGATCTTGGATCCAATCTGGAGACTGAGTCTCGGTCCCTAAGGACTGCACCTCCTGGTGGAGGTGAGGAGCTTGATGCTGCTCTCCATCTTGCAGGATCACCACATACAGGTACCTGTAATTAATACCTCAGTGACACGTGGAACCCTAAATACTTTAAGTTCTCCATTGTCTATAGCCTTTCACTCTATATTGGCATTCAGCCTGCTACCATCATTCCTTGTACATCTCATCAACTTTACTTATACCTACATGCAGTCTCAACTCTCCTCTTTCAGATCTAAATTCTCACCAACTGCTTCATTCTTATCAGAATCAACCACTAATGCACTGTCGTCCACAAACATCAACAAATTCACCTCCCACATTCCTCCACCCTCACCCATCACTTCCAAAGCCCTGCCAAGCACTCTCTTCTGTTAACCTCCCGTACCACCATGTCCATATACATGTTGAACATCTTGTAACCAAATGCCAAAAATGTAGCCGGGACATCATCTTGAACCATCTTATTTGATTGAGACCCCATTTAGGCATGTGGTTCATCCCTCAACTGAATGAAATTACTGGGATTTTGCCTTAAAAGACTATACATCTCATCATCTTGATCATATTTTGTGTCCACAGGCAGGTCGTGTTGGTGGTACTAGTCCCAATAAAACTGCACGCCAGTTCTCCTCCTCCACCACAGTCTCAACACCAGGATCACCTCAACCTGTGAAAGATCCATTTTTTTCAAATAGGTGATTTTCTTTGTAAGAATTCTGTTGATCAATCATGTATGAATTATATTTAATTTCCTAGGCACTGTATAAGTAATTGGTGAAGAACGATTATGTACCACATATGAACTGCTTAAATCCAGATTGATGAAGTTGCCATGGATTATACACTTTCTAATTACAGAGCAGGAAAAGTGGTAAATGAATATAAATCATGGTCCCAGGTCGTTCATACCTTCCATGTGACGAATTTTTATAATATTGAAAAGTGTGCTGTGATTAGGTTATATTAAAGGATTCTATGCTTTTAAAGTCACCAAAGCAAGAATGAAGGGTAAGACAGGGTAAGACAGATATGTGAGAAAGCTATAGGAAAAGGTAAGGATGTTTTTTGGGCTTTTATGGATCTAGAGAAGGCTTATGACAGGGTAGACAGGAAGGCACTGTGGGAGGTTTTACAGATATACGGGATAGGAGGAAAGCTCCTAGAAGCTGTCGAAGAGTTTT
>NC_134813.1:42862991-42902991 GCF_046742065.1 Oratosquilla oratoria | reverse complement strand
CTATTTTTGTGGTTGTGTATGGATGATGCTGTGATGCATGGAAGAGTGTGGGTGAGGGAGTATGTGTGAATGATATTTTGACACAGCCTGAAGGGATTTCTCCATATCTTCTTTTTTTCTGCATGAGGGGACGCAGAGGAGGGTCACTGATGAAATGAAGTGGGCTTGCCATGGATGTGCTGTCTTGCTACATTGCTTCTGACAGCCCCAGGGCAGTGGGCAAGATGCAGGGATGACTCATCCAGGAGGAGCCAAGATAAGAGGGAGGGAGTGGAATATGTGGGGATGGAATGGGTGTAAGTGGATTTTATGCCTTTGTTTTTGGCTACCTCCCTTGTAAGGGGGGGGAAAGCCCTTGGTATATGTATGTATGCATTTTTGTGGACAAGGTATAGCATAATAATACCTGCTTTCCTTCTGATAGCTGGTGACAAAAGGACTAATGAATGACAATCCTTGAGTGATGTTTTGTGTATCTGCTCTGTAGCTAAGCTGATGAGAAGGGAGGGGCTTACTTTATGGTGAAACAGAGGGGATAAACCACCTTTGGCTGTCAGAAAGTACTGAGATGGGATTTTATGTGTGTGTGTGTTTGCACATACACAATGTGTGTGCACATATGTGCTTTGACTTCACCCTTTTAATGGGAGGAGGACATTGGTTCATACATCTTCTTTCTTACATGTGTTAAAGCACCTTGTAATATCACTTGTTCTCTTATATTAAGGATGTAAATGTTTGCAGGTCCTCCAGGTGGCACCAGCAGTACACCTGTTGCCTATGGAAGCCCATATGCCCAACAGACCAGTCTTCATGCTTCTCCTGCCTTGGGAATCATGTCCCCTGCCAGAGACTTGAGCTCTGCCATCATATGTCCAGACACCTTGCAAGGGTAAGATCTTTGCAAGTTGTAGAGAAATGTTGAACTGTATTTAGTGTTGTATGAGTGTGGATCTTCCTCTAGTGTGAGTGGCTAGTTGGTAGTGCTGAGGAATCAGCATACTGAACCACCAACTCGGACTCATACTTACTCTACTCCTGTATTTGTAATTAGACAAGAATGGGGACACTGGAGCCTGAAGAATGTCTTTAGAGCAGGGAAGAATGCTAAAGATTGAGTGAATGGAGAGAGAGGTTGTAAATGGATGATGAAATGACGCAGACTGAAGGGATGTTGATCTTGTCTGGTCCATTTTATTTTTATTTATTTATTTTATTTTTTTCCTTCCTTTTGGTGGGGGCATCATATACTGAAGCAGTGGGGGTAAACCAGCTCTGATTGTCAGCATACCACAATCAAAATACAACACACCATTCCCACTTGTTATGTTCATGAAATCCCATTCATTGCCCCTCTCATTTTAGCACCATGTAGAGGAAAGGTCAGCTCTGCCCCTGCTGCACTGCTCAGGATATTGTATAACAATTGTTGCCTAGGGTTTCACTAACTGCATGCCTGCAGCTCCACAGTTGTTAGCAACAGACTTAAAGTTCTCCTCTAGCTCTGTGGGAAGAAATTTTAGACTTGTTTGTATTGCATGGAAAGAATGAAGAAAGATTAGTAAAAGAAGTGTGGAAGGCAGAAGTGGATGGGGGTGAACATGAGGAGATGACCAAGGATGAGATGGATGGATGGGGTAAAAGTGGTGTTGGGAAAGGGGAATATCTGTTGAGGAAGGAAGGGAGAAGACGAAAGATAGGTGCAAGTGGAGAATGGTTGTGTATGGATGATGCTGTGATGCATGAAAAGGGGTGGGTGAGGGATGAGGGTTTAGGGAGGGATTATGTGTGAATGATATTTTGACAGCCCAAAGGGATTTCTCCCCATCTTCACTTTTTCTGCATGATGGGATGGATAGGGAGGGTCGCTGATTAAATCAAGCAGCCTTGCTGTGAATGTGCTGTGTCTTGGTACATTGCCTCTGACCATGGGCAGTGGGCGAGATGCAGGGATGACCAGTCATCCAGGAGTCAAGAAAAGAGGGAGGGAAGGGTGGTGAATGGGAGTGGAGTATGTGGAATGAAATGGGTGGGGTGGATTTATGTCTTTGACTTTGGCTACTCGTAAGGGGGGAAAAGCCCTTGGTATATGTATGTATGTATGTATGGAGCAGAAATATGGAACATAAGAGAGGAAGAGAGAAGGAGCTTGAATGTGTTTGAGATGAAGTGTCTGAGAAGTATGATGGGGGTTACTAGGCTAGATAGAGTGAGAAATGAGGAGGTGAGGAGGAGAACAGGGGTGGAAAGGGAGTTGGGAGATAGGGTTGATGAAAGAGTATTAGGATGGTTTGGACACATGGAAAGAATGAGTGAAGAAAGACTAGTAAAGGAGGTATGGAAGGCAGATGTGGAGGGAGTGAACATGAGGGGACGTCCTAGGATGAGATGGATGGATGGGGTGACGGGGGCTTTGGGGAAGAGGGGAATGTCTGTTGAGGAAGGACGGGAGAGGACAGAAGACGGGTGAATGGAGAATGGTTGTATATGGAAGATGTTGTGATGCATGAGGTGGAATGGACGGGGGATGGGGGGTGAGGTAGTGTGTGTGAGCAAAATTTTGATGCAGCCCGAAGGGATTTCTCCCCGTCCTCTCCTTTATATGGGGGGACGGAGAGGGGGGGGTCGCTGATTTAATGAAGCTGCCTTGCTGTGGATGTGCTGTGTCTTGCGACATTGCTTCAGACCCAGAGCAGTGGACAGGGTGCAGGGATGACCTGTCATCTAGGAGGTGCTAAGATAGGAGGGAGGGTGGAGGGGTGTGGTGTGTTTTCGGGGATTGAATGGGTGGGAATGATTTTATGCCTTTTCCTTTTTGGCTACCTCCCTAGTAAGGGGGAAAAAGCCTTGGTATATGTATGTATGTTTGTATTGTGTTATTGTGGAATTGTTTCCATGTCAGCAGCTGAAAGTAGTAGTAGTAAGTGAACCGTCACTTATGCGAAAAGTTGAAAGAAATATGGTTGAGAAAGTTAATGGAAAAAGGTCTTATTGTCCAGTCTGGAGATGGGATGCCAGTCCCTTGGGGCAACACCTTTAGATGGAGGAGGTAAGGGTGTTGGTGAGTTGAAAATGAGCAGCAGGGAGGTGATTCTCTGCTGTCTTGCAGGTATCCAGCAGTACCTGTGCATGAAATATTTTGATGCTCAATTTTTATGGGTGTAAAGAAATGTCGTAATTTGAATCAAACTGAATGATTAAAATTTTTTGAAGGTGGATATCTGTTTCAGGGATACAGGAATTGAGGCCCTTGAGGACACGTGGGTGACAGTATTCGGGTTTCCTGCTCCAGCAGCTGCCTACATTCTTACCCAGTTCACCCAGCTAGGAACCATCCTTAGTCATAAGAATCCAGGTTGCGGAAACTGGATGCACCTACGATACCAGGTACGTGCCTGGGGAGTGTGGCTTATTAATTTTTCATGTTCTATGATTCATTCATCATAGAGACTGGCCAGCTGAATGAGGGTAATATAATTCATTTGGAACTTTCTTCATGCTCAGTATCAGGTGAATGAAATCATATGAGCAAGGGAGTAACATGATGCATTTGAGTGTGTCTACTTTTATAAAAATATTTGTCATGGTAAACTTTGTGTTTGCAGACTAAACTCCAGGCCAAGAAAGCTCTGAGCAAGAATGGAAAAATCTTTGGTGGAAATATTATGGTTGGAGTGGTGCCTTGTACAGACAAGGTAAGTTGATGTCCTAAGTTTAGTCCCTTTAAACAGAGTGATGCCCTTTTCAGATTGCATCTATGTACCAAAAGGCTTCTTCCCTCTTATGAGAGAAGTTGCCAGCCAGGGCAAGCACCCACCACCCTCTCCATCCATTGACTTTAGGAAGTCCGTGATTTTGACCCATTGCAATGCTGTGTCAGCCCCTATTTGCAATCTGCATTCCTCTTGACTTAAGCATTATAGCAGGGGATAGGGATGACCTTTCATCCATGACCTGCTGAGATGGGATGGGCATGAAATGGGTTTTAATGTATGTGGAGTTTGAGTGTACCTTTGAATCAGCCACCTCCTTATAAGGGGAAAGGACTTTTGCTATATGTATGAGTATATGTATATACTTTTTAATGGTCTTTCCTGTTTCTTCTGAATTTTTGATAGTAAATTTAATTTTTACAAGACTGTCACTGAGGAGAAAGAAAATGTGCCTGTTGGTCTGGCGACACCAACAACGCCTACAGTCAAGCCAAATATGCGACCCCTGACTCAAGCCTATCAGACAGCACATGCAGAACTAGAGGTAAGTGTAGGACATTTGGAAAATGGTATTTCTGGGGAGAACTTTAATGTGTTGTATCAGTGTGTGACTGTTTTTATGCCACCGGCTGAAAGTGGTAAGAAGAGGACAGCATTTGCTGGTTGTCAGCTCCTCATGTGTGAAAAAGTGTAAAAAATATAGTTTAAGTTGTTAGGAAGGGGTCTTGGGCCAGGTCTGGCAACTTGGTGTCAGCCCCCCTTAGAGGCTGCACCTTCTGGTGGAGGTGAGGGGGTCAGTGATGGTTTTTGAATTTGAGCAGAACTTCGCTCTTAGTCTTGCAGGCCCATAATTTTATTTATTTATTTATTTTAATTTTTATTTAATTTTGTTATTTATTATTGTTATTTATTTAATTATTTATTTATTTATTTTATTCTTATTTATTTTGTTATTTATCATTTTTATTTATTTAATTATTTATTTATTTATTATTCTATTATTATTATTTTTTATTTATTTATTTATTTATTTTGTGTGTGTGTATGTGTGAGAGAGAGAGAGAGAGAGAAAGAGAGATATGCAGGTATTTCAGTGACTTGTGCTTCCTCTTTACAGGTAGCACCCAAGCCCAACACCCCAAAGAAAAATGAAGGATTTGTTAGTAAAGCAATGCAGCATATCCTTGGTTTATGAGACTTTCATCTAGTGCCATCTTTTCTTAATCTAACTAACTTTTCTATGACTCGGCAATTGTATATATATAAAAAATAAAAATTTTAATGTTTGCTTTTCATGTATTAAGTTATGTTTTATGATAATCATATTTGTTGGAAATATGTGCAAAATTTGGTAACATTTGCTCTGTGTGGGAATTGAAAGAATGATGAAGAGTCTAGATAGATGTATAGTATTGGACAGAATGAACAATTACATTTCCAAATATTTTATTTCAATAAAAATTGATTTTATGAAAGTGTTTTTAATTTCCACTTCATTTATTTCCAAATTGTTATTTACATATACCAAGGGCTTTTCCCCCCCTTACTAGGGAGGTAGCCAAATTCAAGACAAAAATACATTCACACCTATTTCGTCTCCACATATTCCACTCCCATTCACTAACAGGCCCCCCCCCATCTTTTCTTGGCTCCTCCAGGATGACTGGACATCCCTGCATCTCACCCACTGCCCTGAGTCAACAGCAATGCAGCAAGACACAGCACATCCATGACAAGGCCACTTTATTTAATTGGTAACCCTGCCTCTGTCATCTCATGCAGAAAAAGAGAAGACTGGTAGAAATCCCATCGGGCTGTGTCAAAATATTGGCACATACTCCCATCCCCCACCCACTCTCATGTATCATAGCATAATCCATACACAACCATTCTTCACTCACCCCTATCTTCTGTCTTCTCTATTCCTTTCTCAACAGACATTCCTCTCTTAATGCCCCTTTTACTCCATCCATCTCATCCTTGATCACCCCCTCATGTTCACTCCTTCCACCTCTGCCTTCCACAACTCTTTTACTAATGTTTCTTCACTCATTCTTTCCATGTGTCCAAACTATCCCAATATTCTTTTATCAACCCTGTTTCCCAACTCGCTTTCCACCCCCATTCTCCTCACCTCGTTTCTCACTTTATCCAGCCTAGCAACCCCTACCATATTTCTCAGGCATTTCATCTCAAACACATTTAAACTCTTCCTCTCTTATGTTCTATGTTTCTGTCCCATACAGTGCTGTCAGCACAATCACCCCTTCATACAATCTCCTCTTAACATCCATTCTCAAATGTCTATTTCTCAACAATCTCCTCTTAGTATCCATTCCCAAATGTCTGTTTCTCATTACACTTTTTAAATCTCCCAAAGCATTTACTTGCTTTCAATCTACTTCTACCTCCATTCACTTTCCTGCCACATTTGCCTGCAAGTGTCTAAAGCTATCCACTTCCTTCAGTCTCTCTCCCTTAATACTCCCAATTTGCTGCCATGCTGTTCTCTTGTGTATCTCATCACCTTTTACCCACATTTACCTTCAACTTCTTTCTTTTGCACACCTTCACAAACTCAATTGCTAACTTCATAACTCCTCTAATTCTGCTACAAGCACATTATCGTCAGCAAACAACAACTGGTTGTCTCCCATTTTTCTCCATTTTCTTTAACCATCTCCAATTCAGCCTATTACCCATGCATTTACCCCATCCATTTATAAATAGAACAGTCATGGCAACATGACATCCCTGGTGAGGTCCCACCTTTACCTCGAACCACTCCACCTCCAATTCTAACATAGGCTCTACCATTTTTGTAAAAGCACTTCACTGCTCTTGACAGCTTTTCTCCTATCCCATATAACTGCAATACCTCTCACAGTGCCTTCCTGTCTACCTTGTCATAAGACTTTTCCAAATCCATAAAGGCCCAAAAAACATCTTTACTATTTCCTAAAGCTTTCTCACATACCTTGTCACAAAAATCTGATCCATGCAGTCCCTGTCCTAAACCCACACTATTCTTCACCAATTACTCCCTCTGTTCCCTTCCATATCCTCTCAATCAAAACCTTTCCATAAGCCTGGCACTCCACACTTCCCAACCATCCCATTTATTGGTTCATCTCCTAACCTAGCATTGAGATCTCCCAATACCACTACATTGACATTTCTCCCTAAACTTTCCATACATTCATTTAAATGTATCCAAAAAGCCTCCCTTTCCTTGTCACTTTTCTCACCATCAGGCCCATATGCACTTACAAAGACCCACATTTCCCCAGTTTCACCTTCATCCACATTAACCTTGAAGAAACCTCCTTCTGGTCCACACACCTATCTCTTCACTTACTAGTATAGCCACCCCTTCTCTCCCTCGTCCTCACTTCACCCGACACCCTCCTAACTACTCCCAAACCCAAACTCACCCCTCCCTCTCAACTTAGTTTTTACTCAATGCCATTGTATCCATCTTTCATCTCACAAACATTCTACCTATCTCTTCTCCTTTACTCTCATCTGTACCACATCCATGGACATTAAAAGATCCAAACCTTAGGATTCTGGTTGGAAAACTCCCAGGCCCTCTTATGCCTTTGGGGCTACAGAGAGTAGGATGCCTATAGCATAATGGAGGGACATTCGTGGTATAATAAAGGAGCATAATTTCTTTATGAACAGAGATTTTCTCTATCACTGATAAAATGATGTATGGCTCTGGTCTGAAGGGATACCCTATGTAGACCCTAGAGTATCATCTACATGCTACTGAGCAGATTTTAACCTCAATAACATGCAGCCAATACCCCAGACTGGGGTTGTTAATGACCGAAAAGGCTGTAATTTCTCAGGCTGCATGGAATTGGATGGAAATGTATTCATGCAAGTCAGTGAAATTAGAGCCAAACCAGCCTGGGTTCAAAAAGGTTTACTTCATGTGCACATTGCTCACAAATCTAAACCAACATATCGAAAATAAAATGCCCCGATTCGCTCTTGCAAGAAGCCCATGACCTTGAGGAAGTCAGTCCTGGAAGCGAGTCAGGCCAAGTCACTCGATGAGGAGATTTTGTGGAGGTGTCTGGAGTAAGGGAAACTACAGGTGGAGGCTGGGTACATGCTTTGGCTGGCTACCCCCTCCCCCTATCTAAGTGGAGCAATTCTTTCGGTATATAGATAGTTTGGAATGAGTGCAGGACAGTGATAGCATGTTTAGTGTTGTCTAGTGACAACTTTAGTGGAATCAGTGCAAAAACAGAAAGAAACTGGTAACAGGATACAAGACACTAATAAATCAGTAACAGAAAATGGGACAGACCTACTATATTTTTATAAATGAGAAATAAGTCATTTTGAGCAATAGGCACATGTGAGGCTGGAGGGCACTTTACCCCAAATTTTCAAAAGAAAACTGGGGAAATTTTTATAGTTTGTCCACTTTTGTGGGATTTGGTAAATGACAAAATATAGTGCCCTCTAAGATGAAAGCAATTCATACTCGAACACAAAGCACAGGCATGCAGGTAAATACCTCACCGGAATTAATTTTGGACATTACCATGATTACTAGCCATGGAGTGGAATTGTCTAGGAATGTAGGAGTCTGAGAGTGGAAGGGTGTGGAAGAGGAGGATTCTGGGATTGGAGGAGTCAAGGAGTGGAAGTGTTGAACACCTCCACTCCCAGATCCCTCCACTCCCAAACACCTCCACTCCCAGACCCTCCACTTCCAGACCCTTCCACTCCCAAACACCTCCACTCCCAGGACCCTCCACTTCCAGGCCCCTCCACCCCCAGACTCCTCTCCTCCCATAGCCCTCCGCTCCCAGACCCTTCCACTCCTAGAACCCTCCATACCAGGCCCCTTCATTCCCAGACCCCTCCACTCCCAGGCCCCTCCACTGCCAGACTCCTCCACTCCCAAACCCCTCCACTCCCAAAGCCCTGTATTCCCAGACCGCTCCACTCCCAAAGCCCTGCACTCCCAAACCCCTCTACTCCCAAACCCCTCTGCTCCCAGACCCCTCCACTTCCAGCTCCCTCCACTCCCAGACCCCTCCATTCCCAAACTCTACTCCCAAATTTCTCCCCCCAGCCTCTCCACTCCCAAAGCCCTTCACTCTCAGCCCCTTCCACTCTCAGCCCCCTCCACTCCCAGCCCCCTCCACTCCCAAATTCCTCCACTCTCCCAGACAGACCCTCTCCTCCCAAATTCCTCCACTCCCAGCCCCCTCCACTCCCAAATTCCTCCACTCCCAAAGCCCTCCACTCCCAGACCCCTCCACTCCCAAAGCCTTCCACTCCCAGACCCTCTACTCCCACATTCCTCCACTCCCAAGGCCCTCCACTCCCAGCCCCCTCCACTCCCAAAGCCCTGCACTTCCAAAGTCCTCCACTCCCAGACCTCCATTCCCAAAGTCCTCCACTCCTAGACCGCTCCACTCTCTAAGCCCTCCACTCCCAGGCTCCTCCACCCCCAGAACCCCTCCACTCCCAGACCTTTCCATTCCTAGATTCTACTCCTAGACCCCTCCACTCACAGACACCTCCACTCCCAGACATCTCCACTCCATGGCTAATCATCATGATGAGGTCCAAAATGAACTCCATTGGAGTCCCATTGAAGCATTCGATTGGTCCATGCCCCCAAAGCATATTGCAACTATGGAACAACTACAAATTCATATCAACAGATGAAATATTCGTCTGCTATATTTCACATCTATAGAAGAGAAAAATGCTGACTCAATTGGGGACTGATCATCTGGGTCACTTTCAGTCATAGCCCATAGGTATGTATCTAAGGTTAAAACACCCCCTTGAAGTGCACTGATTTGCCTTTCTAGGAAGTCTTTTAATAATAAAAAACATTTTTTTCTTTCAAAAGTTCCTGAAACTTCAATGTAGTTTCAAAAGAAAAAAATTACTTCCCTCACTTCAACACTTCTAAAGGTAAATGGTCACCACATTCCATTACTTTGATGGCATACACAATATATATATATATATATATATACATATATATATATATATATATATATATATATGTATATATATATATATTGTGTGTATCTACATTTCTAGATAAATTGATAGTTATAGATATACAAATAGGTAGATGTGTGTGTTTTTATATATATATATATATATATATATATATATATGTGTGTGTGTGTGTGTATATATATATATATATATAATACTGTATATATTATATATATGTATATATATATATATGCTGTATATATTATATGTATATATATATGTATATATATATATTTATAAGTATTTTAGACAAATTATTTGGATGATGGAGAACGTAAACACAGGGGAAGGCTCGGAACCCTAAACACTCTAACGTTTCGTTCGCGTAGAACTTCTTCAGAGAGTGTATGTAGAACTGCAATTTAAGTTTATGTACTAAATCTAATTATCTTTTCGGACACTTGGGAAAGGTCGTTTTTCTGGCGTGCTTTAGAATTAAAATACTAGTTTCTTTAGCTAAATTAATAAACCCTCCTCGATGATTCGATGAATTATTAGTTGAAATATATGCTGATTCAACAATTCTTCTAGTGAATTTATCAAAACCTTTATGTAGCACTTCAGCTTCTCTACAGTTTGGTAAATGATCGAATTTTTCCGCATGAACTACTAAAGAATTAGATGTCCTATGTGCTTTTATGTCGTTTTTATGTTCATAAATTCTTTTTTCTAATCCTCTTGACGATTCGCCAAAATAAGCCATTGAGCAACTATTGCACGGGATTTTATATACGACGCTGTTTTCGGAATTGGTTCTCTTTTCAGAAGTCTTTATTAAATCACCTATCCTCTTGTTAGTTATTTTAGCTATGTTCATACCTGATTTTGTTAAATATTTGTCTATTATTGGTGACGTTTCTGAGCCAGGTACTGATATAAAATTGGTATTATTTTTATCATTTTTCTCTTTCTTTCCGCGATTGTAAATATTTATTGCTTTTCTTTTTGTTCTATTCAACATTCCCTCTGGATATCCAAGTTTGTCAAAGGTTTTCATAATGTAATCAAATTCGCCTTCTAGGTATTCATTACTACAGATTCGTAGTGCCCTGAGAAAAAATCCTATTACTATACCACTCTTTGTCCTATCATCATGTGCGGAGAAGTAATGTACTAAATCCTCTTTGTTAGTTTCCTTTCTGTATACTGAGAAAGTTACAGTTTTTTCCACTCGTCGTATTAACGTATCTAGGAAGGGCAATTGTCCGTTTTGTTCCTCTTCTACGGTGAACTGAATATCGCTGTTGACCGCGTTAAGCATTCTCACTTTATTATTTACATTGGTGTAGTCCTTTAAGTGCAGTGATGGCCTGTCTATATATGGAGTTATTAGAAAAAGAAAACTTTATCAGAATCAATGGTAGGGGATCACACTGGTTTAGATATGTAGACGACGTCCTCGCAATCATCCCCGAAAACACCAATGTAAATAATAAAGTGAGAATGCTTAACGCGGTCAACAGCGATATTCAGTTCACCGTAGAAGAGGAACAAAACGGACAATTGCCCTTCCTAGATACGTTAATACGACGAGTGGAAAAAAACTGTAACTTTCTCAGTATACAGAAAGGAAACGAACAAAGAGGATTTAGTACATTACTTCTCCGCACATGATGATAGAACAAAGAGTGGTATAGTAATAGGATTTTTTCTCAGGGCACTACGAATCTGTAGTAATGAATACCTAGAAGGCGAATTTGATTACATTATGAAAACCTTTGACAAACTTGGATATCCAGAGGGAATGTTGAATAGAACAAAAAGAAAAGCAATAAATATTTACAATCGCGGAAAGAAAGAGAAAAATTATAAAAATAATACAAATTTTATATCAGTACCTGGCTCAGAAACGTCACCAATAATAGACAAATATTTAACAAAATCAGGTACGAACATAGCTAAAATAACTAACAAGAGGATAGGTGATTTAATAAAGACTTCTGAAAAGAAAACCAATTCCGAAAACAGCGTCGTATATAAAATCCCGTGCAATAGTTGCTCAATGGCTTATTTTGGCGAATCGTCAAGAGGATTAGAAAAAAGAATTTATGAACATAAAAACGACATAAAAGCACATAGGACATCTAATTCTTTAGTAGTTCATGCGGAAAAATTCGATCATTTACCAAACTGGAGAGAAGCTGAAGTGCTACATAAAGGTTTTGATAAATTCACTAGAAGAATTGTTGAATCAGCATATATTTCAACTAATAATTCATCGAATCATCGAGGAGGGTTTATTAATTTAGCTAAAGAAACTAGTATTTTAATTCTAAAGCACGCCAGAAAAACGACCTTTCCCAAGTGTCCGAAAAGATAATTAGATTTAGTACATAAACTTAAATTGCAGTTCTACATACACTCTCTGAAGAAGTTCTACGCGAACGAAACGTTAGAGTGTTTAGGGTTCCGAGCCTTCCCCTGTGTTTACGTTCTCCATCATCCAAATATATATGTATATATATATATATATATGTATGTATATACGTATGCATATACATATATATATACAAATATATATATATATATATATATATGTATATAAAGAGTCATGATTCAAGAAATCTTTCCCAGGTCGGTGGAGGAGACATAATGCCAAGATGACTGGAGAAAGAATTAGCTATCGCAAACATAAGATGACTCTACATTGTCATTATCACGAGAGACAATCAGCACACACAAACTCTCGCCACTTGGTCATAAGAATCCCGGCCCCCGTGGTGCGACCTGCTACGGGTAAGTCTACGCGCGCTCCCGCAGAACCGATTGGGGGAGCGATTTTATGAAGACAGAGTGCAAGTCCCCATTAGCCACGGAGAGCATGGGGCTCCCTTGCGGCCAGAGCCAGGAGAGGGAGGAACTTCGGCGGCTCGTACAAATGCTGAAGATCAAGAACCAAGAGCTCACGGGGCAGTTGAAAGACCTTCGGAGACGGCTGCAGAAGGGGCGTCCGAAAGAAAACATAATGGACGTCTCCCCAGAGGCCCTGGAGGCGGCACAGTGTCCCTCCGAAGTAGCACATTTCTGCTACTCGGACGTGCCTCGTGAGTCCAGCCGAATAGTTCCTGTAGAGAACCTTATCGACCTGTCAGAACCCCCTACAGAACCTCCCCAGGGGAATGGCAGTGTCGAGCAGGGCGTTTGTAAGGTTCTAAGTAATTGGAAGGGACCGCACTCGAAAGACCGGGACACACAGCACCAGTTCGCCCAGGAACATGAACAGGAAGATGTCAAGGACGAAGAGCCGTGCAGAACCGGGATTCCAAGAGGACAACCCCTACAGAAGAAACACGGGCCGTGGACGTGCCCGGACCCGATGTGCGACACGGAGAACGAGGCCCATAGGCACGCCTGCAGGAGCTGCCGGGGTCCACCAAGAAGAAGACCCATAACAATCACCCTGCAGGACCTTCTGCAATCGGAGGATTGGGTGATCTTTTCCCCGTCGGAGCGTGTCAAGTGTCTCGCCATTAGAGCTCGCGGGCACACTATCAACTTTATATTTATTAAGAAACGGGATAACAAATGGAAGGTCGTGATAACGCGACCGAAGAGCCCAAATGAATGGTTCCGAAAGCCCAAAGGTAGGGGTTAATCTTGCCATGATATAATTCGTCCTACAGCCACCAGAAGGCCACCACTAACGCTCCCATTCACCTTACAACAGGTACAGACTTATGTGATTTTTTATTATACCCTTCTCATGATCAAATCATGGATAGCTAGTTCCCTTCTGTTCCTGTTTATACCAACTCTTCTGACGTGCCTCCCAAACAAGAACACATTCTTGTATCACATTTAAATTTACTTGATTTCCACGATGTGTAAAATAGATTGCTCTCACGTTCCAATGTTATCAGGCACGTTATTGCCTCTTGATGTCTCCGGTCTAATGCAGCATCGCATTCCCTTTAGACCAAACACCAAGTCGTGATATATCTCTGCATACAGAATGCCTCATACCAAACGGAATTTTATCTTGCCCGCATTAAGTCCACCTTATGTAACCAACAACAATCACCACGGAAGTGTTCCTTCCTTAAGAAGGAAATACTTTTCCTAGGATATGTAATTGACACGCTCGTGTATTCTTACGGCCAGTGACAAGGTGAAAGGGGTTGTTGATTTTCCACGACCTATCTCATTAGAACACCTCCACTCAATTTTAGGTCTCTCAGGCTTCTATAGGCGCTACATTTCCGGCTACTCTAGTATAGCCTCGCCTCCACGTCCTTACTAAAGAAGAATACTCCTTTCACGTGGGCTCCTGATCATAATAAAGCATTTGCTGACTTCGAAACAGACTTAACCACAGCCCTTATCTTAGCTTACGCAGACTTTCAAAATTTACATAAGAACATAGGAATGAAGGAGACTGCAAGAGACCATAAGGCCTACACTAGGCAGCTCCGTATCCATTACCACCTGTCATCTCCATCCATAAAGTTGTCTAATCGTTTCTTAAAACAACTGATAGTTTCAGCGCTTACTACATGGTTACTAAGTTTATTCCATTCGTCAACCACACTATTGGTAAACCAATTCTTGCCTATTTCCTTTTCAAATCTAAATTTGTCCAGTTTATAACCATTACTGCGAGTCCTGCCCTGTTGTTTTAATATGATGACCTTGTTTGCATCACCCTTGTTAAAGCCTTTGATCCACTTGAACACCTCTATTAGATCACCCCGCACTCTGCGTCTTTCCAGAGAGTGTAAGTTAAGATGCCTAAGCCTCTCTTCGTGAGGCAAATTTCTGAGTCCATGTATCATTTTGGTCATTCTTCTCTACTGATTCTAGTGAATTGATGTCTATTCTGTAGGACGGAGACCAAAACTGTATCACATAGTCAAGGATGGGTCTAACTATCGCTAGATAGAGTTTAATAATTACCTCTGCACTTCTATCCGTTACCGTCCTAGCAATGAAACCTAATGCTCTGTTAGCTTTATTCCTGGCGCTAATGCACTGTTTCCTGGTTTTAAGGTCCGGACACACTAGAACTCCCAAGTGTCTCTCGCACTCAGTTTTCTCCAAACACGTATTATCTAAGCTGTATCTATTTTTGGGGTTGTGTATCCCTACGTTTGACACGCTACACTTAGAAATACTGAAGTTCATTTGCCATTTCACCGACCATGTGAACAATTTGTTAAGATCATTCTGCAGAATCTCTGCGTCGTCTCCTGACCTAATTAAGCATCCTATCTTAGTGTCGTCCGCAAACTTACTAACATCACTATTTATCCCGTCGTCTAAGTCGTTTATGGACATAATGAACAACAAGGGACCCAAAATCGAGCCCTGGGGGGACCCCACTAGTAACATTGCCCCACCTAGATTTTACTCCATTTATGGTGACCCGCTGTTTTCTGTTACTAATCCAAGCTCTAATCCATTCCAACACTTTTCTTCCTATGCCATGGACTTTGATTTTATTTAGTAGTCTCTGGTGTGGCACCTTATCGAACGCTTTGCTAAAGTCAAGGCAAATAATATCGTAATTATCATTGTTATCTGACGCCTTATACACTTTAATGTAAAAGGATAAAAGATTAGTCACACATGAATTACCCTTGGAGAAACCATGCTGTGAATCACGAATTAAATTATGTCTTTCGATGTGATCTCTTAGTCTATTTACTGTTATTGATTCAAGCATTTTTCCTATAACCGATGTCAAACTGATTGGCCTGTAGTTGCATATAGATGATCTATCTCCCTTCTTAAAAACAGGAACAACGTTTGCTTGCCTTCAAGCAGTAGGCACAAAACCAGTGTCTACTGATTTATTAAATATTTCAGTTATCTGGTCGCAGATTTAAAATTTACACTCCTTTAACATTCTCGGAAAAATTTCGTCTGGATCCGGGGATTTTGTAGCTTTAAGTCTTTTAATCTACTTGACTACTTCTACTTTAGTAATGCTGATATTAGATAGACTACTTTCTTCATCCCCTCTGAAAATCGGATCGCAGTCAGGTACTTTATCTAACCTCTCATTAGTAAACACCGATAGAAAATAATTGTTAAACTCCTCACTCATTTTTTCCTCCGATTCTATCATGACATTTTCATCGTTTTTAATTGGTCCTATTCTTTATTTTTTGTTCTATACAGATGAAAGAAACCCTTTGGGTTGGATCTTGATTGACTAGCAACCTTAATTTCATAATTACGTTTCGCTGTACGTGTATTCTTTTTAACCAACTTTGCCATTTCGTTATATCTTGATCTAAGGTGTGTTTCCCCGTTTTATATTTTTTACGTAAAGTCCTCTTTTCATTCCGATCTCATGTTTCAATCTGTCCGTCATCCATTTGGGAGTATTACTATTTTTCCGTATTGACTTCAGGGGGATAAATGCATTTTGTGCATTAATAATTAAATCAGTTAGATTGCCACGCAGTTCATCCAAACGCTGACCTGTCTGTTGAGCCCTCGCCCCCAAATGACCTGACCCAAGGTATGCATATTATCCTCCGTGACCCGACCTCTAGTAATGGCCTGACCCCCGGCCACGCACCGAGACTCAACAATGTCCGAATCGTCCGCATGACATTTCATATTCAATTTCAAATAGGTTTTTATATTGTCAAAGTTTGCTCTCCTGAAGTCTGGTACTTGGACGTTATTCGTACTTTTTAATTCTTCCCAAATAATATTAAATCTTATTTCTTGATGATCACTAGAGCCTAGACTATCTCCTACTTTTACATTACTCATTAGGTGCTCATTATTTGTTAAAACTAAGTCCAGAGTATTTACTCCTCTCGTAGGATCGGTAATCACTTGTTTTAGGAAATTATCCTGCACCACATCTAGGAATTTCTTTGTTTCCTGATCTCCTATTAAAGTTTCCCAGTCAATGTTTCTATAATTAAAATCTCCCATGATCACAACATTTTTGTACTGGGACGCTCTGTGAATTTCATGAATCAGGGGATCAGTCTGCTCAATGCTGAGGTTAGGAGGTCTGTACAAGACGCCAATAATAACTTTCTTATTCTTGCCTATAATCTCTACCCAAATGGATTCCGTACAGTCCTCTTCCTTAATCGAATTGTTGATAATACAGTTTATTGTATTTTTAACGAAAAGTGCTACACCTCCCCCACTCCTGCCAACCCTATCCTTGTGAAAAAAAACTTATATCCTTCTATTTCGATTTCCGGAAGGAAATGTTTATCAGCCATGTTGATCCAGGACTCAGTAATAGCTATAATATCGAAGTTCTCTACGCATGCTTTACCTCGCAGCAAATAAATTTTGTTAATTATGCTTCTGCTATTTGTATAGTAAACTTTAAGTTTATCTTCCCTCCACCTGCTTTGGTGATTCTTTTCACAGTCCCTCTCTAAGTTGTTTCTATTGCCTAAACTATATTCCGATACTTCTCCCCCTACTCCCACGTAATCTACCCGATAAAAAACCTGTAGAATGCCTACTTCTCGCTCAAGGGATTCAGCAAGGAGCCGAAATCCTCTGGGCAACAAGTGCACCCCGTCCCTTGTATATAGATGGTTTCTACCGTAAAAGCGGTCTTAGTTGTCGACAAATGCCCATCCATCGGTCTTACAACGTTTTGCCAGCCTGCAATTCATTGCAATAGCCCTGGAATACCACATGCCTCCAACTCTACGCCTCGGAAGGATTCCACATACAACAGGAACACCTCCCCTATTTCTAATCTTGTCTAGCGCATCCCGGAACCGCGCAAACAATTCCTCATTCCCTAACTTACCTATACCATTGCCCCCGGCACTTAAGCAAACTACAGGGTCCTTACCTTCCCCTACTAAACACTCTTCAATCCTATCTCTAACATCTATCCCCGCGCCGGGGAAACACACCTGCGTCCTATGTTTCCTATCTTTATCGCAGAAAGCCCTGTCTAAGTACTTCACTTGACTGTCTCCTACAACCAAAATCTTACCTGTGGGCAGGGATCCAGTGTTTGCCCTTCCCTTCTTCTCTTGAGTTTCATTTGCTTCTTCTTCCTGCAGATTCGCTAGAACTTGAAACGAGTTCTTGCAAGCGAGCGGGGCTGGTGAGGACTTTTTTCCACTAATCCACATCTTGTTTTTCGTCGTTTTCCATCCAAGCTCATAGCTAGTTTTGTCCCCCGTATTTTGGGCCTTCGAGCGGAGAACTCGATTCTCCTCTTTAAGGCACTTTACAGCATCCTCCAAGGCTTCAATTCTACTAAGTAGAGATTGTACCTCATCGGCGCTGAACACGGTAACACAACCACTCACCATATCACTAACTGAAGCAGCTACCCGGATGACCTGACCTAAGTGACAACTACACTCACTTTATCACATTATACACAGATGCATCTTATTCCGGATTAGTTGGTATTAATACAACAGTATAGAAAACACCTCCACCCAATAGCGTATGCCAGTTATACACTTAATATCACAATTGTAAAGACTGACAAACTGTGACCAGTCCAAAATCGTCCCTTTAGTGCCTGCTGTCTCTTCCCAACTCCTTACCCTTCAGTGTTTTGTGGACCAGATACCTATCTCTGTAACAGAAGACACTGGAACAGAATATAGTATGATCAGTGAGAGAGCATATTCTGCTCGTAAGGATTTGTATAATATACCATTGTTATCCTCTTGTAGTGTTTTGCATTTGTAAAAGGCTCTCCCTTTTTATTCTTGAATCTATTTGCCTTCCCTAATTATTTTCTCCCAATGCTCATGAATTTTATGACAACTTTGTGATAGTTTCTGATTTCATATTTCAGTGTGATTGTCGCTTAGGCTTATATACCTTAGCAACTCATTCCATAGATATATCTGCTCGGCACCGTATGGTTACTTTCGACAACTATGTAATTTCTGCTATAGCCAGGCCTGTTTCTATCCATATCTCATCTCCTGTGCATGATCTGCCCAGGCTTTCATCTTCTAAGGGTTCAAAACTTTTAGGCCCTCTTGTACTTTCTGCTGTTGTTGTAGGCGAGCATTGTATTAGTCTTCCTAGTGCAGTTCGAGTTCCAGTGCACTTTTCAAATGCCACAATTGGTTCAGACATCTTATTTAAATCTAACTCTGTTCGTTACGACGGCCATGATAATCAATGTTATTTGTGTCCCCATCACACTCTCTTTTGTTGTTCATTAAGGTTCTTTTGATGTCATTGAAATCGACACTGTCCAGGATTCACCTCCTCTTATATCAGATTCTATTCAATCGTCTACACATGCAACTGACATAGCTCATTTAGACTCCCAGTATGCGACATATGTAGGTAACATTGATTTTTTTGAGGTAATAGACCGTCTCATTGCATTATTATTGGCCCACCGTCGAGCTTTAGCCTTACCTGGTGACCAGCTGGGAGTTACGGATCGTGTTGTCCATAGCATTGACCTCAAACCAGGGGTACGTCCAGTCTATGTACCTTCTTACATGTTGCCTCATTCTCGTAGATTTGAAGCTCAGTCCTTAGCTGACGAGTTGTTGAGTGAAGGTATGATCCAAAAGTCTCATTCTGAGTGGAACTCCGCACTCCTTGTGCCCAGGAATGGATCATTACACCCTGTTGTGGATTATAAGCGTGTCAATGATGTCACAGTTCCAGTTCATTACACTATACCTGTGTTGAGTGATCTTCTTCAGTCCATAATATCAGGTAACACAGTATTCACCATCTTGGACTTAAGGGCTGGCTTTTGGCAGCTTCCTTCGGAGGAAAAGTCTCGTAAGATCACGGCTTTCTCGACTTCGTCTGGTCATTATGCATGGCTTTGATGCCCCATGGGTTTGCGGAATGCTCAACATGTCAACGTCTTATTAACTCAAATTTTCACAGACTAGTGGGTAATGGACTTTTTTGTGTATTTGGATAACTTTGTTCTAGTTTCTAAGGATGTGGAAGGTCACTTATATAAATTGTCTTTAGTCTTGCAACGTTTTGCTGAAGCTGGGTTGAAGCTCAATTTACCCAAATGTTAATTTCTTAAGTCTAGCATCCAATTCTTATGTCATGTAGTAGGCAAAGATGGCATTCATACTACATATGACAAGATCAAAGCTGTTAGAAACTTTTCTACACATAAAATAGTTGACCATGAACATTCTTTCCCAGGGTTGGCAGGATGGTATCGTGTTTTTGTAAAAGACTTTGCTTCCATAGCATCACCTCCTACTCCTCTCCTCAAAAAGGATGTTTCCTTCCTATGACATGATGCTTATCAGAAAAGTTTTGACACCTTGAAGGAGACGTTTACTCAGGCGCCTGTGTTGGCATTCCCAAATTATACTATTCCTTTTACCATTTGCACTGATGCTTCTGGTCTACGTATTGGAGCTGTGCTAATGCAGCAAGTAGATGATCGTCGTTCGTATGTCATTGCATGTGCTAGTCCCATACTCAGTCATGTTGAGTCTTGCTACTTTGTTACACATCTGGAAGATTTAGCAGTGGTGTGGGTTTGAAAGCATTTTCGTGACAACATTTTTGGATATCCTATCACAGTTTACACAGACCACAGTGCTGTTACACAACATTTCAAAGGTAAAATTTTTTCGGGCTGCCTAGCCAAATGGTTTCTTACTATTGAGGAGTTCAATCCAGTCCTTAAACATATTCCGGGACGTGCAAACAACGTTGTTGATGTACTTTCCCGTAATGTACCCATAGTTGCTGTTGCTGTGATTCAAAATTTCTCCCTGTGAGATTTAGCCAAAGCTTAACGTGAGGACCCTGTTTGGTCTGCAGTCATTTACGCCTTAGAATCTGGCAATGATGCTACATTGCCAAAATTGCCTGTACATCTGGCTCACTTCTTTTTGCAAGACAGTGTTCTCACTCGTAACGTGAAATTGTTTGAGCAAGATGTGTCACAGTTAGTGATTCCTGAGTCTTTAGTCCCTGTTGTTTTATCCCTTGCTCATGATTATCCTCGAGCTGGTCACCCAGGTCGTGGCAAAACTCTGGCTATGACTTGCAAGAAATATAATTCTCCTAGAATGCGTTTAGACATTGCCACTCACGTAGTCCAATACAGGTCTTGCGCTCAAAACAAAGGTTCTACACACACTGCTCCTATTTTAGAGTATCCTACTCCTTCTCGCCCCTTCCACACTATCGCCATAGATCTCTTACAATTACCCCGTAGCATTCAAGGCTTAGTGTACGTTCATGTATGTGTTGATCACTTTAGTTGCTTTGTGATATTGGCCCCCTTGCGAAACAAATCTACTCCAGTAGTTGCTGATGTTCTAGTCCCCCATTTTTCCTGTCCTTACACTACTACTTCTGTGTTGCTTAGCGACAATGAGACTGAGTTTAAGAATGAGGTCATAGCTAACATTTGTGAACAATACAATATCTCCCAAGCTTTTATAATATCTTACTACCCCTCCTCTAATGGTCTGGTGGAGCGGACGAATAAGAAAATACTTGACATCGTAAGGCATGTGGTTAGTGATCTGCAGGAAACTTAGGAAGACTGGCTACCCCATGTCAGTGCCTGCATTAACAACACTATCAATGTATCAAGGGGACAGACACCTCATTATGCCACTTATGGTTCTGAGAAGAGGTTTCCGTATGATCTTTTGGATGGTCCTATTCGTCCTCTTTAAAACTTTGAAGATTACAATCACCTTCAGTGTCATACACTGTATACCATTTAAGATTCTGTTAGAAGGAACCTTCAGAAGTATAGATCCAGCGTAATATAGAAACAACATAGTAAGGTTACACATGTTTCCATCCAAGTCGGTGATCATGTGTTTAAAAAATACCTGAGCGGCAGCCTAATCTAAAAAAACAAAAACAAATTTAATATTAATTTTCTGGTGACACAGAGGCTTCATCCCAATAAGTTCAGGGTTTTTTGATCCATCTCAGGGACTAATTGAGTTTCTGCACTCTGATAGGCTTAAGAAGACTCAGGTGCCCACACATGCATTTATCCAGTCTCCCCCAAAGCTCAATGCTTCCAATGTGTTACCCCCAGTTCACCACACGTATCATGTATGTTCAAAATGTACAATGCCTTGATGGTCAAATGAGACTGTTGTATACATTTGTATTGCTGTGCAACTTTTTTGTATCATCTATCTCTTACTATTGCAAATTATGTAACTCGATATGTGCAGCCTCACTTGTGCTTGGCATAACTGAGAGGGATGTGATATTTTATTTTATTCAAGAGATCTTTTCTTTTTGTCCAACCACATATACAGCTATTGTGTATTTCAAATGTATCAGTGTGTCTCTTATTGTATAATTTGTATCATGTCCCGGACGACCGGCAATGTTTAGCATTATTTTCATTTACTGGCGCCAGTGTAGCGTCTATTTATTTGTATCTTGTATATTTTATATATTTCTTTGTACTTGTCTGCTCCCTGTAATGCATGTTGTTTCCTTAGTGAGGACACCCAAAGGTGGTGACTGTGCGATGTTATGGGAGCCTGTGTATGCATAATTTGTAATGAGAATATATATATATATATATATATATATATATATACATATGTATATATACATGTATATATATACAAATATATATATATATATATACATATATATATATACAAATATATATAGATATATAGATATATACATATATATATAGATATATATATATATTTATATATAGATATATATATATATTTGCATTAGGAGGAATTGTAAGCACGCGCATTGTTTCTTGTGCGCATTTTGTTGTAGAAAAGAAGATGCTCTTTTATTTCTACCCTTTCCTAGAGCACGTGGCCTTGACCTTGATGATCTTACTTTTGATAACCCTATTCCCCCTTCCTTAAAGAATTTCACTTTCCTCCACAGCAACTTCCCCACACCCCTTTCGTGCCCCATTATGACCTACGAAGTCGTGCCACCCTTCCTTATTTTTATGTTTAATTCATGAGGTGTCCAAAATGTTATCTACTTCCTCAGTGCTAATTAGAATTAAGTAATATATTCCATTTTTTATGACGTTGAAATTGATATATATATATATATATATATATATATATATATATATATATATATATATATATATATATATATATATATATATATATATATATTTCATTTGTAGCAGGATCAGAGGAGGGATTGAGGAAGTTAGTGACAGAGTTTGAGAAGGTGTGTGAAAGAAGGAAGCTGAAGATAAATGTGGGCAAAAGTAAGGTGATGAGATGTACAAGGAGAGAGAGTGACAGCAGGCTGGAAGTGAGTATAAAGGGTGAAAGACTGGAGGAAGTGGATAGTTTTAGATACTTGGGTGCGAATGTGACAGGAAAGGGAGGAGTGGGGGTGGAGGTAGAATGTAGATTGAGAGAAGCGAGTAAATGCCTTGGTGGATTAAAAAGTGTAATGAGAAATAGACATCTGGGAATGGATGCTAAGAGGAGGTTATATGAAGGAGTGATTGTGCCAACAGCACTGTATGGGGCAGAAACATGGAACATAAGAGAGGAGGAGTTTGAATGTGTTTGAGATGAAATGTCTGAGAAGTATGATAGGAGTTGCTAGGCTGGATAGAGTGAGAAATGAGGAGGTGAGGAGGAGAACAGGGGTGGAAAGGGAGTTGGGAGATAGGGTTGATGAAAGAGTACTGGGATGGTTTGGACACATGGGAAGAATGAATGAGGAAAAATTGGTGAAGGAAGTGTGGAAAGCAGAGGTGGAAGATGTGAATATGAGGGGGTGTCCTAGGATGAGATGGATGGATGGGGTGAAAGGGGCATTACAAAAGAGAGGAATGTCTGTGGAGGAAGGACGGGAGAGGACAGAAGATAGGGGTGAATGGAGAAGGGTTGAGTATAGATGATGCTGTGATGCATGAGGGAGAGTGGGTGGGGGATGGGGGTGAGGGAGTATGTATGAGAAATAAATTGACACAGCTCGAAGGGATTTCTCCCCGTCTTCTTTTCTGCGTGAGAGGACGGAGAGGGGAAGTCGCCCATTTAATGAAGCGGCCTTGCTGTGGATGTGCTGTGTCTTGCGACACTGCTTCTGACCCAGGGCGGTAGACAGAATGCAGGGATGACCCGTCATCCAGGAGGTGCCAAGATGAGAGAGGGGGGGAGGGTGGAGGGGAGTGGAATATATAGGAAATGGAATGTGTGGGAGTGGATTCTATGCCTTTTTCTTTTTGGCTACTCCCCGTGTAAGGGGGAAAAAGCCTTTGGTATATGTATGTATGTACTCTCTACTGCAGTATATTATTTCACTGTGGTCAATTGTTGCTGAGGACAGTTTCGATAGTGGGCCAAGCCTTGTAGATAACCTTAGGCCATGCAACATAATGTCTTCAAACTACGTAAGTGTAGTTCGAAATCGTCAATCCACCAACCGGATATCTAAATACAGAATCCACACAACAACAAACACTCTTAGCTTTCCGTAGGTTATTATCATTATTATAATTTTCAATTACCATTATTAATGTTAACACTCAATTATATTCAAATCTATGCAAACATTTTGTGCATCAGTCAAGCATGTAACATCTTTATCAACCTTCAAATGTAATAGGTACCCTTTATTTATACATACATACATATACCAAGGCTTTTTCCCCCTTCCAAGGGAGGTAGCCAAAAAGGGAAAGGCATAAAAACACTCCCACCCATTTCATCCCCAAATACACTCCACACCCCTCCCACCCTTCCTCTCATCTGAGCACCTCCTGGATGACGGGTCATCCCTTTATTTATAATTAATAATATTAAGATGTGTAGCATGAGGGAATTAGTTCTAAAGCGTCCGAAGAGGGGTATTTCAGACCTAGGTGACGACCCGGCAATTTAGATTAGGGGTTGAAGAGACCAGTCGCGTGTTTGTACATAATCAATAAAACCTTTACGTTTTAGTGGAACTTTCATTTGTCATTGTTGCAACAAGCTGCATCATCATCATCATCATCATCATCATCATCATCATCATCATCATCATCATCGTCATCGTCATTATCATCCTTCATCATCATCAAGGTCATCACGCATCATCATTATGGTCACCATCAATTTCATCACCACCTTTGTTGTTGTTTTAATCATGAGCATAATTGTCGTAATTATAATGAAAACACTGGTCAACTTTTTTTTAATTTTTTTTTATTGATATCAACATTCGGTATTACTTAACTTGTGAGTTGATTTCAGATCTGACTTTTTTAAAGCCCATTTTTTTTTAGTCAAATTATCTCCAAATCTCAAATTTTTGTCTCCATCATATTGGCGTCATAGTCCATCTGGAGAAATATGTGGTTAAATTCTCTTTAAATTAGCTGGAAAAAATACAACATTGTTTAAATATATTCAATAACAATTCAAAACACTTTGCCTCATAAACAAATGTCACAGTTTATATAGAACAAATTGGTAGATAAGACATTGGCTACTATGAGGAGGCAAGAATCAATTGGATTCTATTCAGGCATGAATTTACGCTTGAAGATCTTGCGTTTGTGGACTGTCTCAGGGCGATCTCGTTTAATGTTTCAGCAGTAGTCTGCCTTCTTATGATTTTCCCATCTCCCTTGGTTCAGAGAGGCTAACAATTCAGCTGGATTTTTGGAGAGACACAAATCACGCAAGAGGTCATTCAGTTCTGTCTGGGTAAATTACTGAGGAGTTGATGTTTCTGGTGTCAAAAGAAGGGTTATCGGAATCTGAAAATATTTCTTGATTTTCATCATTAGTTTCCCTTTTGTCCAATTACACTACATGTAAGAGGTTGGTAGATATAGGTAGACAAGTAAGGTAGATGGAGGGGTAGGTGGCGAGAATTTAATTTTTATGAGTTAGATATCTGATAAACATAAGCCGCGATGGAGTTGCACAATCTCGTTTCCCGTCTAAAGTTTATAAACAACCACTAGGGAACAGATTTTAATGCTGATGTGACAATATGCAAACTAAGCCATTCCTGCCTTGATATCGACATTGCTTGTGTAAGTAGTATTGCTTAAGACGTGGTAACAGTCATTCTGATTGGAGAAGGGTGGAGAAGGAGAAAAAAAATATTGGTACACGGGAGAAAAGTGAAGCCCTTGGGGGAGGTACTTATTTGTAACAGTAAAGATCATTGTATTGATAAAGTCGTGACGTCGGTTCAGAGGTGGCTTAGTGAGTGGATTGAGGATCCCAGGCGGGAATCCCTTGGTGTAAATTGACAAACCAAGCGTAATATTATTCGGGAAGAAAAGAAGAAAAGTTTTAACCAAGTTTTATTCACCCCATCAAGAAGCATTACTCACTACAGAAATATATAATGAAAGACATACCCACGTAAGTGAAGTAAGGTTGAACGTGAAAGAAGAAATACAATACAACATAAGGGAAAAGTAAACAGAATTAAACCAGTAATTAAGGAGAGATGGGGGTGAAACTACATGTTCTAGCAGTTATGACATATAGTGCGTGGGACTCATTTATTTTCTTGGTTGCCTCACAAACATTGTTATATTACACCTTTGACGAATAAGTATAAAAGATCAGCAGATGTCGCAGAAAGTCCTTGGATTGTTCATATATTTATGTCTCTTTGTAGCTATGATCGGATCTGAAAAAAATCCTGTTGATAACATAAACTTCAAAGTAATTAATTTGATCGCAATCAGCTAGAATGCAAAACTAAAAATCATATGAAAATAGAACATAACCGATTTCAGAAATAGTAATAATCAGTAAAAAAAATCTTATGCAACTAAGATTATACATACATACACACACACACACACACACACACACACACACACACACACACATATATATATATATATATATATATATATATATATGTGTGTGTGTGTGTGTACATATACATACATGTATACACACATGTATGTATGTATATATATACTGTATATATATATATATATATACATATATATATATATATATATGTATGTATACATATATATATGCGTAAGTAACCATTAGGAAAAGTAAACTAACGAACCAGATACAAAGAAGGAATTAAAAAATTAAGAAACAAGGTACAGAATATATGACAGTAAAGAGGGCATTCGGAGAGGTAGTGGAAGAAGTACACGTGACGGACGTTTGAACCGTCCTGGTAACCAACAAGTATGTGACAACTGCTCATAATTTATATTATAATTTAATAATTTTGAAATTTCATGATAAATATAACTATCTCTACGAAAGCGCTCTGCTTCGTTAGTTTACTTTTCCTACTGGTTATTTACGCATTTGTGAACACACGCTCCTAGTGTTTTTATTGCATATATATATATGTATATATATATATATATATATACATATATAAATATATATATTGATAAGTATTTTAGACAAATTATTTGGATGATGGAGAGCATAAACACAGGGGAAGGCTCGGAACCCTAAACACTCTAACGTTTCGTTCGCGTAGAACTTCTTCAGAGAGTGTATGTAGAACTGCAATTGAAGTTTATGTACTAAATCTAATTACCTTTTCGGACACTTGGGAAAGGTCGTTTTTCTGGCGTGTTTTAGAATTAAAATACTAGTTTGTTTAGCTAAATTGATGAACCCTCCTCGATGATTCGATGAATTATTAGTTGAAATGTATGCTGATTCAACAATTCTTCTAGTGAATTTATCAAAACCTTTATGTAGCACTTTAGCTTCTCTCCAGTTTGGTAAATGATCGAATTTTTCCGCATGAACCACTAAAGAATTAGATGTCCTATGTGCTTTTATGTCGTTTTTATGTTCATAAATTATTTTTTCTAATCCTCTTGACGATTCGCCAAAATAAGCCATTGAGCAACTATTGCACGGAATTTTGTATACGACGCTGTTTTAGGAATTGGTTTTCTTTTCGGAAGTCTTTATTAAATCACCTATCCGCTTGTTAGTTATTTTAGCAATGTTTATACCTGATTTTGTTAAATATTTGTCTATTATTGGTGACGTTTCTGAGCCAGGTACTGATATAAAATTGGTATTATTTTTATCATTTCTCTCTTTCTTTCCGCGATTGTAAATATTTATTGCTTTTCTTTTTGTTCTTTTCAACATTCCCTCTGGATATCCAAGTTTGTCAAAGGTTTTCATAATGTAATCAAATTCGCCTTCTAGGTATTCATTACTACAGATTCGTAGTGCCCTGAGAAAAAATCCTATTACTATACCACTCTTTGTCCTATCATCATGTGCGGAGAAGTAATGTACTAAGTCCTCTTTGTTTGTTTCCTTTCTGTATACTGAGAAAGTTACAGTTTTTCCCACTCGTCGTATTAACGTATCTAGGAAGGGCAATTGTCCGTTTTGTTCCTCTTCTACGGTGAACTGAATATCGCTGTTGACCGCGTTAAGCATTCTCACTTTATTATTTACATTGGTGTTTTCGGGGATGATTGCGAGGACGTCGTCTACATATCTAAACCAGTGTGATCCCCTACCATTGATTCTGATAAAGTTTTCTTTTTCTAATAACTCCATATATAGAGAGACCATCACTGCACTTAAAGGACTACCCATAGCGAGACCTCTATGTTGTTCATATTCGTCACCAGTAAAAGTAAACGCACCGAAATTTACACATAAATCTATCAATTCTATATAATCTTGTTTTCTTATGGGTAGGTCAGTATCGTTCATATATTTTATTACTCTCTTTACTGCTTTTAACGCACCGCCAGTGGAAATATTTGTATATAACGCCTTGACATCATAGCTTACTAACTTTTCCCCCGTGAAATCTAAATCTTTTAGTCTTGTCAAAAGATCGTTAGAATTTTTCAAATGTGTATTGCTGATCGATCCCATTGCCTGTGATAACGGTTTGGCTAGACATTTCGCTAGTCTGTGGGGTGCACTGCCAACCCCTGAAGTTATGGGTCGCATTGGAACGTTGGGTTTGTGAATTTTTGGAATACCGCACATTCTGGGAGGATTGGGGTATTCCAAGTGTCCGAAAAGGTAATTAGATTTAGTACATAAACTTCAATTGCAGTTCTACATACACTCTCTGAAGAAGTTCTACGCGAACGAAACGTTAGAATGTTTAGGGTTCCAAGCCTTCCCCTGTGTTTATGCTCTCCATCTTCCAAATAATTTGTCTAAGATACTTATCAATATGTCAAATGATGGAGAGCAACAGGAGGTTATTTGGCAGGAATACCACAGAAGACGCAAGTTGGATAGATGTGTACTACAACGTAAATTTCTACAGGATTGCTTGGAAGAAAAGGTCCTTCCTAAATCGGCTCCGAAACAACTGGTTAGTGAGAACAACCCATTCGGTAAGTGTGCTAAAGTATATTTAGAAGAAGCTTGTAAAGATTTGGACAACAAAATAGAAACATTACGTGATAAAGTGAAACTACCAATATGGAAACAGGTCCATAAGAACGGAACACCGATACCGGATATTTGGTCACCGGACATTTGCCCATCAGACATATGCCCACCGACTCATAAATGTACTTGTAGATTTGGAGTGCAATTACCATCACACCTAATTTATAAATTAGAAAAAGAAAAGACATCACAAAGTGAAAGACTAGAGCGAAAATTAAACAGTCTATGTGACAACAGCGATTGGAATAAAATTGGAAGGTGTGAAATAATAACAAATCTTTCAGATAGGAGATTATCGAATACTGAAATTCAAGCTCTATCGCTAGGACTTAAATTCGACACTGGTATTAACACAAGGGGATTCACAGATTTTATTAAGAGAAACTATAGATGGAGTGACAGCGACATTGAAAAAGGATTCAAACAGGGGATTGTTACATGTTATCAAGCGTTAACCATTAAAAACGAATGCGTCATCCCCAGAAGATTCAAGAAAGCTTTAATAAATCTAGGCTTAGACAAAGACATAGTAATCACCAATGCAGATAAAGGAGGTGGTATCGTGATCTTATCAAAAGAGGACTATATCAGTAAAATGTTAGAGCTCTTAGATGACGACAATACTTATCGCAAAAAACATATAGGTTTCGTAACGAATGAAGCAGATAAATTAAAAAACATGCCAGAAAAATTCTTGATAAAATTGAAAAAGGAAAGAAATTAATGGGACTTCTGGAGGAATACCCCAATCCTTCCAGAATGTGCGGTATTCCAAAAATTCACAAACCCAACGTTCCAATGCGACCCATAACTTCAGGGGTTGACAGTACACCCCCACAGACTAGCGAAATGTCTAGCCAAACCGTTATCACAGGCAATGGGATCGATCAGCAATACACATTTGAAAAATTCTAACGATCTTTTGACAAGACTAAAAGATTTAGATTTCACGGGGGAAAAGTTAGTAAGCTATGATGTCAAGGCGTTATATACAAATATTTCCACTGGCGGTGCGTTAAAAGCAGTAAAGAGAGTAATAAAATATATGAACGATACTGACCTACCCATAAGAAAACAAGATTATATAGAATTGATAGATTTATGTGTAAATTTCGGTGCGTTTACTTTTACTGGTGACGAATATGAACAACATAGAGGTCTCGCTATGGGTAGTCCTTTAAGTGCAGTGATGGTCTCTCTATATATGGAGTTATTAGAAAAAGAAAACTTTATCAGAATCAATGGTAGGGGATCACACTGGTTTAGATATGTAGACGACGTCCTCGCAATCATCCCCGAAAACACCAATGTAAATAATAAAGTGAGAATGCTTAACGCGGTCAACAGCGATATTCAGTTCACCGTAGAAGAGGAACAAAACGGACAATTGCCCTTCCTAGATACGTTAATACGACGAGTGGGAAAAACTGTAACTTTCTCAGTATACAGAAAGGAAACAAACAAAGAGGATTTAGTACATTACTTCTCCGCACATGATGATAGGACAAAGAGTGGTATAGTAATAGGATTTTTTCTCAGGGCACTACAAATCTGCAGTAATGAATACCTAGAAGGCGAATTTGATTACATTATGAAAACCTTTGACAAACTTGGATATCCAGAGGGAATGTTGAAAAGAACAAAAAGAAAAGCAATAAATATTTACAATCGCGGAAAGAAAGAGAGAAATGATAAAAATAATACCAATTTTATATCAGTACCTGGCTCAGAAACGTCACCAATAATAGACAAATATTTAACAAAATCAGGTATAAACATTGCTAAAATAACTAACAAGAGGATAGGTGATTTAATAAAGACTTCCGAAAAGAAAACCAATTCCTAAAACAGCGTCGTATACAAAATTCCGTGCAATAGTTGCTCAATGGCTTATTTTGGCGAATCGTCAAGAGGATTAGAAAAAATAATCTATGAACATAAAAACGACATAAAAGCACATAGGACATCTAATTCTTTAGTGGTTCATGCGGAAAAATTCGATCATTTACCAAACTGGAGAAAAGCTGAAGTGCTACATAAAGGTTTTGATAAATTCACTAGAAGAATTGTTGAATCAGCATACATTTCAACTAATAATTCATCGAATCATCGAGGAGGGTTCATCAATTTAGCTAAACAAACTAGTATTCTAATTCTAAAACACGCCAGAAAAACGACCTTTCCCAAGTGTCCGAAAAGGTAATTAGATTTAGTACATAAACTTCAATTGCAGTTCTACATACACTCTCTGAAGAAGTTCTACGCGAACGAAACGTTAGAGTGTTTAGGGTTCCGAGCCTTCCCCCTGTGTTTATGCTCTCCATCATCCAAATAATATATATGTATATATATATATATATATATATATATATATATATATATATATATATATATATATATATATCACACTCCGCTGGATCTTGAACCTCATGTAGATTCTGGTCCGCCTACAGTAAGCCTCTCCATGTCCTTCGGTCTTGTGCTGCTTCCATCCAGGTTGCTTTATTTATTCCTCTTCTGTCCATCTCCGCATCCACACCGTTCATCCATCTCATTCGAGGTCTCCTTCTGGGTCTTTTTCCAGGCGTTCTACCCATCATAACTCGTTTTGGAATTCTATGGTCCTCCATACGCGCCACATGCCCAGCCCATCTCAATTTTGTTCTTCTTATAACATCTGTTATTTTCACTTGTTTAGTTATTTTTCTCAGCTCATTATTATGTCGCCCTCTCCACCTATTCTCATTTTCATAAACTAATGTGTATGAGCAGAGAGGAGAGGAATGTAGAGGATGTGTTTTTCGAAGACAAGAGAATAGAGGAGGTAGAGAGTTTCAGATATCTAGGTGCAGCAGTAACAAATAAGAACGAGATGAAGACAGAAATAAATATAAGAATCGCTTCAGCAAACAGATGTTATTTTAGCCTTATACCAATATTAAAGAAAAAAAGTATATTAAGAAATACAAAATTAAGAATCTATAATACAATCCTACGACCTATAGTTTTGTGTGCCAGTGAGATATGGAGCTTAACAAAACAAATGGAACAAAGACTACTGGTGTTTGAGAATACAATATTGAGGCGAATTACTGGACCAGTTTTTTTTTTTTAATGAAAATGAGAATATATATATATATATATATATATATATATATATATATATATATACATATATATATATATATTATATATATATATATATATTATAGTAATATTGTGAAACTAGGGATTTCGTGAAATCACTAAAACTTTCACGGAATTCGTGAAATTACTGTTTCACTTAGGGACTTCATGAGATTGCTAAAATATCTAGGTATTTCATGTATTTACTGGCGGTCGTGACAGAATGTTGAAGCACCTTGGGCAGAAATATGCCAGCATAAGAACTGATGCTGTTGAACTTTTTAAGTCATATTTCCGTGTGTTTCAAGAGAAGAAGAAACGTCCCAAGACTACTGGAGTTGTTGTTAGGCCTATTCTGTCTAGTGAGTTTAGCTTCTGGAGACAAGGTGATTTGGTTGATATGCAGTCATCTCCACAAGGCCAGTTCAAGTGAATTATGGTTTATCAGTGTCACCTTACAAAGTTCGTAATACTAAGACCTCTGACTTCTAAGAGAGCTACAGAAGTGGCCTTTCAACTTTTGGATATATTCCTCCTCTTTGGAGCACCAGCCATCCTCCAGAATGACAATGGTTCAGAATTTACAGCTCAGGTTATCACAGAACTAAAGCGGTTGTGGCCTCAGCTCAAACTAGTTCATGGCAAACCCAGACATTCGCAAAACCAGGGCTCTGTGGAAAGAGCAAATGCTGATATCAAAGACATTCTAGTGGCATGGATGAGTGACAATAACACGCAGGACTGAATAGTTGGACTTAAATTTGTTCAGCAACAGAAGAATTGTGCTCACCATGCTAAATAGAACACCATACAAAGCCATGTTTGGAGAGGACCCTAAAGTTGGCCTGACATCGTCTAGTCTCCCGCCTGAAATACTTGAAAGGCTAAAATCTGAAGATGATCTTCTGACAGTACTTCAGCCACCATCATCTACCAATACTGAGTCAACATCTGATGAAACTGATGTGCAAATCTCTGCCACACATGAAAAATTGATGAACAACATTCTGTCTCTGATGAGCAACCACCTGCTCCTGTCAGTGAGCGAGAATTCTGCACCCATTGATAAGCGGGTTGAAGACATAAGCAATCAACGTAAAAGAGCACGTGAGTCACAGTTATCCCAGGGAGAACGAATGGTAAAGCGCTCTGGTATTGATCTAAAGGCTGGTGAAGTTGGAGACAATGTTGCTGTTCCAATTCCTATGGTTGACAGAGGGAGAGGTGACCTAAGAAACATTATTGGAGTTACTGTTGACAGAGATGAAAATTATTTGTACAGAATTGCAGTGAAAGCTGAGATATTGAGCACAAAGTATTTCAGGAATCAGTTTGACCTTTGTCCTCAGAGACTTTTAAATGAAACTTATGTCAACACAGACTGTACCATTACACTCCGTCAAGCCCTCAGGTCTACAGCTTCTGGTGGGCAAGGGTTCTTTCACTGTGACTGTAGCAAACAGTGTCAGACAAACAGATGCAAGTGTTTTAAAGCAAAGAAACTTTGTAATAGCAGGTATCACAACAGTCTGACTTGTAAAAATAAGCATTAGCTTTAATGTGCTAATACATTCTACTTGATTTTATACCTGTTTTTTATGATATGATGGTTTATGAATAAGATTTCAAAATAAAGCTTCTGTTGTTCTATGTATTTACTCTCATTAGGGATTTCATGAAATAACTGGAGTATCATTTCAGTAAATACATGAAATCCCTAGATATTTTTATAATTTCATGAAGTCCCTAAATGAAACAGTAATTTCACGAATTCCCTGAAAGTTTTAGGGATTTCACGAAATCCTTAGTTTCACAATCTTACTGTAACATATATACGGAAAAAGCTGGAGTCCAGGAGCCATGCTAAAATGAATAAAATGCACCGGACTCAGTAACAGGTACAGTCCCGACGTTTTGAACCCTATCCGGGTTTGTCCTCAGGGGTTACAACTGTGAGGCAGTTAGATCATCCTTTATATACATAAAAATGTGGTTCGCTTGGAGAGGAACGTGGGAACTCCGTCAGGTCACCCTCATTCTTCCTGTTCCAAGCAATTCATGTGACCAAATGTCTGGGAGTTGACCTGGAGTTCCGCGAAGGGGTCGGGCTTTCCGGGTCTCTCACATCCGGAAATCCCCAGGTGGGGAAATGTCCCCCTCCTTCTCTCGGTCATATAATCTCCTAATGTCTCATATGTTCCCGGCTGGTTTCTCTACCTAATCTCTCCCTTGCCCCTCTGTAGGTGGGTTTGAGTGTGACGGATCTGCTGATGCTGTTATTGTCACTGGCCCACGCTTCCAAAGACAGCCTGCTGCCTTTCTTTCAGTTCTTGTACAGGACATCCATATCCTGTTAGTTAAACTCGTCCTGGTGTTCCTCGCAATGCTTCAATACCGCCGAACTCTGCTCCCTCCTGTTCACCGATCTGTGATATTCCCGCAGTCTCATGGCCAGATTTTTCTCCCGTCTCCCCAACATAGTGCCCGTTGTAATAGCAGGTAGAGTGCACCAGCTTGATCCAACTTGCTCTCCTGACCTTTGGCCCTGTTGGACCAACTTTACCTATTTATTTATTTACTTATTTTATTTATTATTATTTATATTATCATATTTTTATTTATGTATTTATATATATATATATATATATATATATATATATATAAATATATATATATATATTGTATGTGTGTGTGTGTGTGTGTGTGTGTGTGTGTATTCCATTCGACCTAGTTATGGACCAAAAGGTCTCCTGTCGGCATGGTCCTTTTTTTTTTGTAATCCTCTGTGCCTAGAACCTCCTCTATCTCTGATGTATCGTTGCCTGAAACAATCAAAGCTGAATCATCCGCATAAAGCAGAATTTTACAGTCCACAAGAGCTGACATATCGTTCATATATATCTGAAATAGAAGTGATCTCAAGATTGAGCCCTGACACACACCACAGGTAACTTTGCATTCACAGGAATTGAAAATGATTACATTAAGGACTTGTTTTCTGTCAGGTAAATAAGATCTAAACCAGTTGATTATAACACCGCTCAATCATACCAAATGCAGTCGATTTCTAAAGAAGGACCTTATGATTTCCGGTGTCAAATGCCTTTTGAAGGTCTAAAAGAACCATACCAGTATCTCTATCTTTATCACATTTCTGTGTAATGTAATCATGTAAGTAAAACAAGCACGTATCACTTGACTATTTTGTAGGAAAGCTGATTAAAATTTGCACCACAGAAGATAATTTTGCACAAGGACACCATTCGGTTGTTTTAATATAATGCGTTCAAAATCTCTTGATATAACGCTTAAAACAAACACCGGCCTATAACTACCCACATCAGTTTTGGTACTCTTTTTATGGCTAATTTGTCAAACATCAGATCATATTCAATCCTTAAACCTGTTATTGAAATTGGCTTTACACTTTGAGGATGTACCCAACTCTTGTAGGATCTGATTTCTTTTTCATGTATTTTATTAATATTATACTCTTGCTTTGCCTTGTTCTTCAAATATCTTACCTTATTCCTTTAATATCGGAGCTTTTTATGGTTTTTAGACCTCTTGAATTTACTTAAGAAACTGTCCCGGTTTTTATAAAATCCGAATCTCAGTTGACATTCACGGCTCAGTCCTTTGTTTGAACGTAGAGTTTTTAAGAGGAGCTATTGTATCAATGGCATCCATAAAAGGTCCCTTGAAATTATTCCAGGCTTCACCCCCTTTATTACGATTCATAACATGAGACCAGTGAACATTTTCAAGTTTGCAAACAAAATCTTCTTTAGAATAATTCTTTAGTGAACGTGCTTCCATAATATTATACTTATTAACAACACAAATTTTCAGTTTCCTTAAACGGTAACCAAGCAAATAATCATTCATTTTTACATTCATCATACTGACAAATTTGGCTAGAATTAGATACCATAATCAAATCTCAGATGGAACTACTAGTTTTGGATAACCTACTATGTGCATCAATCAATATTAACCCATTTGCATTCATGAAGTTATGCAACGCTTAGCTAAAAGAATTTTCTGACTTTAAAGTATTGGTATTGAAATCACATAAGATTATGATTTCACACTCTACCGTATTGAGACCATTCAAACAGGCACTATCCAAACGATCATAAAAGTCCATTTGTTTTGGGGGTTTATAGCATCCTTCAGTCAGTATCGGGCGAGTTTTTGGCAGACGATCAATCCACACAGATTCCATGTCACTGTTGTTCATGACTTCAGAGCTCGGGTACTGAATGCCAAGTGACTATGAATGAATATGCATACACCACCACCAATAGTTAGAAACATGATCATTATGACTACCATAATTATCATATATTTTATAGCCTTTAGTGAAAAAATTCCTCGTTTGAATACGTCTTATGAATTATGAAATAAGTAATTGTTGAAAAATAATAACTCTCTTGCATATAAAGCATATCCGTCTTCTATGACGGTCTTGCAGCTGTGGCTAAGGCAACAAATTAAATAAAACTATGTCTAAATGTTAAGTTAAAATTTCAGAAGTACTACTGTATCTAGGAATAATCATAAGATTGTCTAAAACCACATGAAAATTATTTTTTTGTGAAAAAATTTATGCTAAAAACTCATTTATACACTTTTTCATGAAAAAGAATGTAATGTAATTAGGGGTGACTTTGTTATTATTTAATCTCATCCATGGAAATAATGATAATTTAATAAGGCCACACCAAAAGGTCTCCTGTCGGCATGCTCCGCCTTTGTAATCCTTTGTAAAAAAGTTAGTTGGTGATTGTCCTTTATATTTTTCAAAAGTGGGCGGTAGGGAGGTTTTTATTTCTATTCCTTATGAGAACATAGGATTTTTCATTCAGTGACACTCCTCAACATTCACATAATAAATACTCCTGCAATAGAAAATAAAGGGGAAACTGAATCTCCTAAATGATTGTATATGGAATTACAAGGATCAAGGACTAAAATAAAGATTTAAAATATAATATTATTTCAAGATTGCATGCAAATTACTAGTGAAATAATGAAGAAAAATGAGAAACAACACGAATTTCAAAGTTTCTTTGATTAAATCGGGGGGGCGCCGATTTAATGAAGCGGCCTTGCTGTGTCTTGCGACACTGCCTCTGACCCAGATCAGTGGGCAAGATGTAGGAATGACCCGTCATCCAGGAGGTGTCAAGAAAAGAGGGAGGGAAGAGGGTGTAGTTGGAGTGGGGTGATAGGGATGGCATGGGTGGGAGTGGTTTTATGCCTTTATTTTTTGGCTACCTCCCTTGTAAGGGGAAAAAAGCCTTTGGTATATGTATGTACTGTATATCTTTGATCCATGGAGCTGTACCAACGTCAGTTTCTGCAGTGACCCTTTAATACGGCTATAAGATACCAAGGATAAGATAATTTGCACCATTTAAGTTTACAACCTAAGATCTGTAATATTTCCTACTACGAAGCACCACTGCATTGATTCTCTGCATCCTCTAGCATCTACTACGGTGAAAACCCTCTTCGCAGCATTCTCCAGCATCTACTACGAGGAAAACCCTCTTCACAAAATTCTCCAGTATCACGACACCCCCCGCCTCCATACCAACAACCAACGGTCATCTACGCGCTAACGATCGTCGCGGCATCAATATCTAACGCCCTCCCACTCTACCCATCTACCTTCGCAAGATCTCCATCTCGCTTTCTATTATTTTTGGTATATATCACAAACACACACACACACACACACACACACACACACACACACACACACACACACACACACACACACACACACACACACACACACACACACACCCTATTTTTGGTATATATCACAAACACACACACACACACACACACACACACACATATATACACACACACACACACACACATATATATATATATATATATATATATATATATATATATATATATATATATATATATATATATATGTTTGCAACTCACCAGCCAAATACACTATACTAATTACTCCCTCCGTTTCCAACAGTGCATCTTACCACCGAGTCGCCCACTGCATCACCGTCTACTAACACTACGACATCATCTTGGGTAAGTAGATATTTTTCCTTTCTCATTATCACCTAGGAGCAACACGGTCACGAAACATTTCTCTGATAATTTTGTTCATGAACTTCTCCAAACCCATCCAGACCCTGTACACGAAGCCACTCTATGTTCAATTTAAATGCACCAAACATACCCCCTCCTTCCACTAACAACTCTTCAGAAAATTCACCTGCTACTCAAAACACCATGACAACACAAAACTTTATCACCATAGTCAAGGATGAAATAACATTACCTCTCTTTAGAGGCAAGAACATTCCTGTACACAGTTTCTTCTCTGTGGTTGAATTAGAGATAGCACGAAGAAACGCCACAGACGACAAGACTAAAACAAGCATTTTAACATCCAAAATAGATAGTAATAACACATAAGCTGGTGACGTCATTCAGTCTGATTTATATGAGGAAGCCTCAACATATCATGAATTCGTAGAACACCTTAAAAAGCCCTATGCTACATTTGAGCCACTTGGAGCACTTTCACCCCTATACTCTTTGAAAAAAACTTACAATCATGGCCCACACAACACAAAAAAAAAAAAAAAAAAAAAAACTGTCAAAATAGTGAACTCGGAGAAAACCTCAAAAACTCAGATTCGGTCTCAGACAACAAAATACCATTGGAACACGTAGTCTCAAACATGGCATACTTTCGACTAGCGCAATTCCATTCACACCAGGTATCACACTAAGCGAATTCTCCAGGAAATTCTCTGACACGGACAAAGCTATCCCTCAGATACAGAAGCAATCAGCACCCATCGCACCCACCCACACAATAGCCCAGGTCACACGGTCCCCCTTACATAACACGAGATCAAGACATACATCCCACATGCAATATACCTCACGCCAATGCTCTCCTTCAAGAACACAAATGTTCTGTACATATTGCCACAAACTTGGACACCTCGTTAACAAGTATTAGCATAGGTACCCATCCCAAGGACAGTTACTCCATACCAGATATTCAATCATCAACTCACCGGTACATACCCTGGATATCCCAGACGTATCTTCCCATTCCTCAACTTTAAATGCTACGCCTAGCAGCACCAAAGTGACAATCTTTCTCGACACAGGTTCCCCAGTTAACATCATGCCAGTACACAGTTTTCACAAATTTCGCACTGAAACAAAACGTGGCACCATTTTGGAACCCCCCGACGTCAACTTTTGGAATGTAGATGGCGTACCATTTCCTATCATTGGTACATGAGATTCAAAGATGAGTGCTCATCCACCCCAATTACCATCTAAGTAGCTGACGTCTACTTTCCTGCTGATATCCTCATAGGTTTAACATTGATGAAGCAACATAACATAATCATTTACCCTGCTCAAAATGGTGTGATTTATACAAGTCATTTCTTCCATGCATTGCCATCAGCAACTTCCGAGAAAAATGTGGCCGAGCAGGTATAACATAATTTAACGTCAGATAATTCTAGCTCCCAAATTCAAATTCAGTTTGTTTCATCACACGAGGATGCGCCAGCTACTAGCACAAATGGCACCGACACGCAAATACATTCCCACAATTCTAACTTTGCTACTTTACTGACAGATGTGGACTTGCGTTCCAAACGTAACAGACGCACTAACTCCTCCCGCATGTCCAAATCAGCAAAACTCAGAACAAAACACCCAGTAAATACCGTTGATCTTTCACCACTTGAGGACACCTTCTTGCCCCTCTTAAAGGAATTCAAC
>NC_134813.1:42852991-42855491 GCF_046742065.1 Oratosquilla oratoria | reverse complement strand
AAACTACAGTATGATGAAAGAGCTCTTGATTCTTTAAGCATGATTTCTCTTTCTGTTTGTTAGCGAGAGCAAAAGGGTGTTGCACAAAAAGCTAAGGTAGATGTGAAAATATATATAATATAAAATCTAGCAACATAACGCTAAAAATATTTTGACAAACAAATGCAGCAAATCTCACACAGTTTGTGAACAGAGCAACCAAACCTTAAAGTCAGTGATTCTAGGATATATTTCTAAATTGCATCGTCTAAAAAAATATTGTACTAAGGTATAATAACAATGATCAATTTTTTGAATTAATGATATCTAAGAATATTAAAGATAGAAATGTCAAACTTCTCGGATTAAATTTTCTTATATCAATGTGAAATCATCATATTGTAGTTCTCTGCAAAATTTACTAATATCTCACCTCATTTCTTTCACCTACTCCAAACTTCCCAATGCACGTCTCATCTCCCATCTTCTTCCCCACTTTAGCATTAAAGTCGCCTATTACCAATGTGTACTTACTTTTTTCTTGATCCATTACCTGACTTAAATCATCATAGAACGACTCAATTTCATCGTCTGAACTCTGTGAAGTTGGTGCATAAACCTGAACTATTTTTAGTGTATCTTTTACACAGCCTAATCACAATCCAAGCTACCCTGTCCGATAAACTACTGAATTTGACTACGTTACCAGCAACCTCTCGGTTTATCAAGAATCCTACTCCACTAGATCTTTCTTTGTCCTTACCTCTATAGTAGAACAGGTGGTGACCATCTTGTAATTGTATCAGCTTTTCTTCCGTTCTTCGGACTTCGCTCAATCCTACGATGTCCCACTTGATGTTGTCTAGTTCTTCCATTAAACTCTCCAGTCTGTAGTCTTCTGAGAGACTTCTTACGTTGTAGGTATAGATCTTCATTTTCTTCATGTTGTTTAATGTCCAAGACTTGGATCTGCTTGGACAGTGCTTACTCACATTCAGTGGCACACTGCCAGTAAGCACACGAGGCAATGGAGTTGGACCTTTAGGAGACGATGATCGACTTCATATTAGGAGATGAGCTTAAAAGCGTTAGCAATGTTACGGTCATAAATAAAGTCAACATAGATAGTGACCATAGAATGGTAGGTTACATAGTTAAAATTCAAATTCAGAGCCGAGAGAAATAAACTAGTTTTAAAAAAGAAAATAAGTCTGGCAAAGGTAAGGATGATAATAAGAAACTTCAGTTTCAAATTAAAGATAGATTCGAAACTCTAAGAACTAACGAGGACACCGTGGAAGATATTAATTTGAATTTAGTGAATAACATTAGAAGAAAGACCATGCAGATTAAAAGCAGGAGAGACGAAATAGAAAGAGTAGAACTAAACAAGCTTATCAACAAAAGGCAGAGATCAGAGAAAAGAAAGAGAAACATGGATAAAATAGAGGAAACTATTCGGAAAGGTAAAAGTATTAGAGTGACCGAGCGCAGACAAGCTTTAGGAAGACAGCAAATTATATGTTTGAACGATAGGAATGGAGAACCAATTAAATGTAGAGACAAAATGGTAAAAAGAGTGGAAGAATTTTACCAAGAGCTTTACTAGTCGAAGACTGTAGTTGAGTCAGTAAATTCATGTGTAGACGTTAGTGGTGTACCAGAGATTATTCTCCAAGATCCTTACAAATAGACTAAGTAAAGTTTTAAATGGAAACTAACCGAGAGAACAGGCAGTCTTTAGGAGCGGATATTCAACTCTAGACCATTTGCAAACAATAAATCAACTAATCGAGAAAACGACAGAATACAATATACCTCTGTGTTTAGCTTTTGTAGATTACAAAAAGGCCTTTGACTCGGTAGAACAAATAGCAATACTAAATTCGCTACGCAAACAGGGTACAAACAAACAGATCGCAAGGGTCTTAGAAAAGATTTATGCGAAAGGTACCGCTATAATTCGACTACATAAAGATACAGAAAAGATCAAGATCGAGAAAGGAGTACGGCAAGGCTATACAAGTTCACCCAAATTATTTACAACTTGTTTGAAAGGTATTTTCAGAAGGTTGAGTTAGGAAAAGAAAGGTTTAAAGATTAATGAGGAATATTTGAACCACCTAAGATTTGCGGATGATATTATTCTTATTTCAGAAAGAGCAGAAGACTTGCAAGATATGCTGAGTGATCTATACAAGGAAAGTCTCAAAGTAGGTTTGAAAATGAATAAGAGTAAAACCAAAGTAATGTTCAACACGAAAGTTCAAAGTAAAGAGATTGTATGATTGATGATGAGAGTCTTGAGGAAGTTGAAGGGTATAATTATTTGAGGCAGATGGTGAAGGTGACGAAAGATCATGATAATGAAATAAAAAGACGCATTACAATTGGTTGGAAAGTGTTTGGTAAGTATAATAAAATCCTGAGAGGCTCTCTACCTTTATGTTTGAAACGTAAAGTTTACAATCAATGCATTCTGTCAGCAATAATCTACGGGCGTAAGACTTGGAAGCTGACG
>NC_134813.1:42842991-42847991 GCF_046742065.1 Oratosquilla oratoria | reverse complement strand
GATAGCCTCCTCCCTGCCACTTTGTACTACTGAAGAGGATTGCAGGTAGCAATCGAAATATATAGTTTCCGCTTACGCAACTCTTTCTTTCGTCCGACTGTGGTGTTAGTTGTGATTTATAAATGTGTTACTACATTTCTCACCTGTGATATATATATATATATATATGCCCTTTCCGAGAGTTGACACTTGAGTGAACGCCGCGAGATAGGAAGCTTGGAAGAGGGAGACCAGACAGAAGGTGGAGAGACGAGATCGAGAAGTTTGCAGGAGTGACGTGGCAGAGGATGGCACGGTCGTGTGATTCATGGAATGCTATGAAGGAGGCCTTTGTTCAGCAGTGGAATCAGGATGGCTGATTTGATAGTAAATGATATATATATATATATATATATATATATATATATATATATATGTATATATATATATGCATGTATGTATATACACACACACACAAACACACACACACACACATATATATACATATATATATGTATACATATGTATATATATATATGCACGTATGTATACACACACACACACACACACACACACACACACACACACACACACACACACACACACACACACACACACACACACACACACACACACACACATATATATATATATGTATATATATATACATATATATATATATATATATATATATATATATATATATATATATACATATACATATACATCTCTTGATGACGCAGTGGTTAGTCACTGTTCACTTTGGTACATCTGAGCTGGGTTCAAGTCCTTGGCTTCACTGCGTATCAGTTTCCGCATATGTGTCCGTCGAGCGCATTGTCAGTCTCGTTCGTCATGACATGGAATTAAAAGTGAAAAGTTAATGTGGTTGAATATATATGTATGTATATATATATATATATATATATATATATATATATGTATATATATAAGGTATGTATATATATATATATATAATATATATATATATATGTATATATATATATAGTAAGGATATATGTATATACACACACACACACACACACACACACACACACACACACACACACACACACACACACACGAACAAAACAAGGGAAGAAGAAACCAGGGAGAAGGAAGAAAATTAAAAGTGGCCTATACCAACATTGACGGACTAATTTCGGGACTGAACGAACTCAATGATTATCTGTTAGAAGCAAAACCAGACATAATGGGAATTGTAGAGACTAAACTAAGAGGTGAAATACCATCCACTGTTATCGGACAAGGTTTATACAACTACTGGATAAAAAACAGGGACAAGAAACAGGGAGGGGGAATCATGTTCTTGGCCAAGAAAGACCTAAAGGTGACAAAAATTGCAGAGGGCAAAGGTAATGCTGAATTGATCATGATAAAAGTCGAAGGCAAGAATATGAAAAGTAGAAAGTTTGTGGTGACTTATGTGCCTCCAAAAACAAGCGCTTGGAAAGAAATTGAACATAAAAAAATGCTAGATGACACAAGAAAATCACTCAATGAGATACTAATGGGTAAGGGTAATCTGGTAGTTATGGGGGACTTCAATTGCAAAGAAATTTGTTGGGACAGCATGACAGTGCAAGGAGGAGATGACTCGTGGGGCAATGTACTGCTAGATATGACCATGGAGTACACAATGACCCAATGGGTCCATGAAAACACAAGGTACAGAAATAATGAAGAGCCATCGAAACTAGATCTAATATTTACAACAGAGCCTGAAATAGTGCATAAAGTCCAGTATGAGACACCAATTGGAAAGAGTGACCATGTACTCATCGAAACTATACTAAAGGAAGAAATAGACATAGAGAGGAACGAAAAGCATAGGAAAGGAAGACTGAGGTACAACAAAACAGACTTTACAAAACTAAAGACATTCTTCCGGAATGCAAACTGGGAAATATTTTACAGGGAAGAAACAGCAGTGGAAGAGAAATGGAATATATTGATGGAAAACTACAATGAAGGGGTAAACAGGCATGTACCAAGACAAAAGCGAGAGAGAGAGTACATTAAATGTTGGTTCAACAAAAGATGCAGTGAGGCAAAAGACAGAAGGGACAAAGCTTGGAAAAAGTGGAGAAAAGACAAAAAACAAAGCAAATGGCAAATTTATGTTAACTATAGAAATGAGTATGTTAATGTGAGAAGAGAGGAGAAAAGGAACCATGAGAAGGATATTATAGACAAATGCAAAGAGCAACCCAAACTATTCTATCGGTATGTGAATGGTAAACTTAAAAACAAACAGGAATTGGTGAAACTATGCCAAGGAAACATAGAATACACAGAAGATTTAGAGATGGCCGAAGTCATGAACAATCACTTTAAATCTGTTTTCACCAGAGAGAAAATACCGAATTGTGACATAGACAAAAACAAGAAATCTCCCCTCATGAATGAGTTTACAGCATCACTAAAGGAAATATCAGAACATTTATCAAGGCTGGATGTCAGAAAATCACATGGCCCGGACGGTATTGCAAATTGGATTCTAAAGGAGTGCAAAGAAGAACTAACAGACAAAATACACATCTTAATAAACAGCTCACTCAAAGAAGGAAAGATACCCGAGGACTGGAAAAACGCTAACATTGTACCAATACACAAAGGAGGAAACAAAGAAGAACCCACCAACTATAGGCCAGTATCACTAACAAGCACCATTGCCAAAATTTGTGAGAAAATAATCAAGAATAGATGGGTAAAACATCTGGAAGACAATGACATATTAAACCCAAGACAATTCGGATTCAGACAAGGAAGATCATGCTCCACAAACTTAATATGCTTTTACTCAAGACTAATAGACATAGTGCAAGAAAGAAATGGATGGGCTGATTGTGCATTCCTAGACTTGCAAAAAGCCTTTGACAAAGTACCACACAGAAAACTACTAAAAAAAACTGGAACACATAGGAGGAATACAGGGAAAACTACTAAAATGGATAGAGGACTTTCTGACTGGTAGAAAGATGAGAGTAGTGCTCAGAGAAAAATATTCAGACTGGAAAGAGGTGATCAGTGGAGTACCGCAAGGATCTGTGCTGGCACCAATAATGTTTGCTATCTATATGAATGACATGGATGAGGACGTGAACTGCTACATGAGCTTCTTTGCCGATGACGCCAAACTGCTAAGGAAAATAGAAACTGATGAGGACTGTGAAGCACTGCAAGAAGACCTAAATAGGGTATGGAACTGGAGTCAGAAATGGGAAGTGGACTTTAATACTAAGAAGTGTAGCATAATGGAGTTTGGAAAAAGCAAAAACAGAATATCAGGAAAATATACAATTGGAACCAAAGAAGTAAAGAAAGTAGGATCCGAAAAAGATTTGGGAGTAATTATCACGAACGACTTGTCCTATGATATACAGATTAACAAAATTGTCGGGGAGACTTACAATTTGCTAAGATCAATAAAAGTGGCGTTTACATACTTGGACGAAGACATGATGAAAAAAAATATTGGTTACATTGATAAGGCCTAGATTAGAGTATGCAGCGACATTGTGGTCCCCCAGTACCAAAAAGAATATAAAGAAAATAGAAAGAATCCAAAGAGCAGCTACAAAAATGGCACCTGCACTTGCAAACCTATCATACGAAGAGAGATTGGCTAAACTGGAGTTACCGACACTGGAGCAAAGAAGAGAGAGAGGTGACCTATTGACCATCTACAGAATCATGAAAGGCACAGAGGTACTCGATAGTGAGAACTTACTTAACTGGGACAAAAGAAACACAAGAGGACATGGAAAGAAAATAAAAAAACATAGCTATAGAAGAGAACTGAAGAAAAACAGTTTTCCTCATAGAGTTTTGGACACTTGGAACAAACTGGACAATGAAATAGTATGCGCAAAAACCATTCATGAGTTTAAAAACAAACTAGACACTGCAAGATACAAAGGCGGGACAACACGAGCATAGCTCCCCTTCCCGCAAAATACAACTAGGTAAATACAACTAGGTAAAATACACACACACACACACACACACACACACACACACACACACACACACACACATATATATATATATATATACATACATACATACATACATACATACATACATACATACATACATACATACATACATACATACATGAATGAAACCAAGTTGAAAGAGAGGGTCGGTTTTGACTTTGGGAGTGTGGTGGAGAGTGTCAGGAGTGATCAGGGAGACTGGGAGGAAAGGAGTACCTCTGCTAAGTGATGAAACAGGAAAGTGCGTGGGGGACTGGAGACAAGTACCTCCAACATTAATGTGGTTGAAGGTGAAACTAGGATAGGAGATGTGGGATTTTGTGAGCGCATATAGGCCTGGTAGTTAGAAGAGTGAAGAGGAAACGGTGGCTTTTTGAATAGATGCAAATGAGTGCTTAGAGATTTTTTGGATGGATGTCAATGTAGTAGTGTTGAGGAATCTCAATGATAGAGTAGGGGACGAGGCAATATAACTGAGTTTTGGAGTCCCCGTTAAAAATTATAGTGGAGGCTTAATGTTAGAAATGTGTCTTGAAAGGGAGTTTATGATAGCAAACACACTGTTTAAGAAGATAGTCAATCGTAAGTATACATGCGAAAAGGCGAATGAAAAGGTGATTAATAAGACATTAATGGGCTATTTAGTGGTATCCAAATAAAGAAGAAGGAGATTTCTGTGTTCTGATTTTGGACCGTTATCGATTTGGGAAAGTTGTTAAGGATAGTCTACATTTCTTACTAGAATAATGGAACTTGTTTTATGAAGGAGAATAGTGAGAGTGAGTAGTATGAGGAGAAAGTAGGGCTGCTTCAGAACTGTATCATGTCGCCATGGCTGTTCAATGTATACATGGACGGGATGGTAAGGGAGGTGAATGTGAGGGTGATGGGCAGGAAATTGAAGATGATTAGAGATGGTGGAGGGAATTGGAAGGTGATTCATTTTTTTGTGGATGATACTACGCTTGTGGTGGGGTCAGATAGGGTTTAGAAATGTTA
>NC_134813.1:42827991-42837991 GCF_046742065.1 Oratosquilla oratoria | reverse complement strand
GGCAAAGCATGCCGACAGGAGACCTTTTGATCCATATCTAGGTCGGATGCAAAAAAAAAAAAAAAAAAAAAAAAAAAAAAAAAAAAAAAAAAAAAAAAAAAAAAAAAAAAAAAAAAAAAAAAAAAAAAAAAAAAAAAAAAAAAATCATATTAATAATAAATTAAAACTATAACAATGTAAATAACAATTAAAATACATAAATGCATTGGTATAGTTGAATAACAAACAAACAGGTAAATAGTAAATGATAATAAATTGACATATAACTAATAATAAATGAAAATCAGACAGACAAATTATAACAAAACAAAAACAAATAATATAACATAAATTATAATAATTACAGCATCTTACTTAGGTATTTATCTAAATGATTCTTAAAGCTTCGAACTGAACTACATTGCACTACCTGTGCAGGAAGTTTATTCCATTCATTAACTACACGGTTGGCAAAGTTGTTTCTACCTACTTCCAAATTGAATCTATTTCCGGACAGTTTGAGACCATTGTTTCTTGTCTGATTCTCATTCAATGTGAAAATTTGGTCACTTTTGATGTTGTCAATTCCCTTTAAAATCTTAAAGACCTGTATCAAGTCACCTCTGAGTCTACGCTTTTTTAGGGAAAACAGATTCATGTGCTTAAGTCGATTTTCGTATGATTTATTTTTGATATTTGGAATCAGTTTTGTGGCTCGCCGTTGTACTTTTTCCAATCTGTCAATGTCTTTAATGAGATTCGGTGACCATACGGAAACAGCATATTCCAAATGTGGACGAACTAACGATTTATATAGCTTGTTAATGAGTGATGGACTTTTGAAATCAAAAGATCGCGCAATCAATCCCAGAATCTTATTTGCTTTCCCAGAGGCTGAAATACACTGCTTGGATGATTTGAGGTCGTTACTGATAATTACGCCGAGATCTTTTTCACTATCCACTTTTGTTAAGGAATTTCCAAATAACTTGTAATCGTACTTGCTGTTATTTTTACCTATGTGCATTACCTTGCATTTACTTGTGTTAAATTTCATTAGCCACTTTTCAGACCATTGCTGTAATTGATCTAAATCTTCTTGAATATCTAATTGGTTTGAGTGATCATTTGCCACTCCGCACAGTTTTTGTATCATCAGCAAATTTGGTAACAGGAGATTTTAGTCCATGGTCTATATCATTTATATATACTATGAATAGAAGTGGCCCAAGAACGGAACCCTGAGGAACTCCACTTGCAACACTTTTCCATCCAGAAGTTTTTCCATTTAAAACAACTCTCTGTTTTCGACCATTCAACCAATTACTAGTCCAACCTAATAGGCTACCACTTATTCCATGCAAAGCTAATTTAGTAAGTAGTCTTTCGTGTGGGACGGTATCAAAAGCTTTTGCAAAGTCTAGATATATTAAATCTATATTGTTTCTTTTGTCATAATTCGAGACAACTGTGTTGTAGAATTCGAGTAAGTTAGTCACGCAAGAACGTTTCCGTCTGAAACCATGTTGGCTATCATTTATCAAACGGTTACTTTCTAAATGATATTCGATAGCATCTCTGATGATAGTTTCCATTATTTTTCCTACGATCGAAGTTAAAATGTAATACATGAAAGCGTTCTGCTTCGGTTGTTTCTTTTTATTAGTGATTACCTTTGATCTGTGGGACACACGTTCCTAGTGTTTTAATTGCATATATATGTATATATATATATATATATATATATATATATATATATAAATATATATGTATGTATATATATATATATATATATATATATATATATATATATATATATATATGTATATAAAACTGAAGTTAGGGGAAATAGACGAGGAATAATTGTTCATGTTTGTCCACATGTATTACAATGGAGTTAGACATTATATGGACATTTACATAATTTTCATGTTCACTGAGTCACTTTTAAACAACTTATTTACTATGGATTCAGACATTGTGGGCTTTTATGTATTTCTTATGTTCACAGAGTCACTTTTAAACGACTCAGTAATATATATATATATATATATATATATATATATACATATGTATATATATACATATATATATATATATATATATACTTGTATATATATATATATCTATCTATATATATATATATATATATATATATATATATATATATATATATATATTATATTATATATACATTTACATTTGTCAAGCAGGGAAAGATTTGGGGACAAGACTGAATGAAGGCAAACGTGCGATCAGATACGGGCAAGAAAGTTTTGCAGTGTTTCAGCACGTGAATCAGTTTATTCACTGTCTGGACTGGAACAAAGTTGTTCTCATATATCAATCTGGTTGTGGGTTCAGGAAGAAGATGGTTGAATCCCCACCAATAGAATACTTTACTAATATAAATATTTGAAAGAGGCAGTAGTCGCTGGGTATAATATTCGGATTGATGATCACACCTATCGTTAACAGGATCTTCCACCTGATCCTCCACCACATGACCTTGAGGTCACTAGTCAGTAATTGTAGTCGTTTATGGTCCTTCACTGGTTCCTCTTTTAGTAATAGCGTGCTATTTAAAGATAGTACCCTCTTCCTACACTGTACTACTGAAGAGGACTGCAGTTAGCAGTCAAAATATATAGTGATAATTTGCCACTAGGGTGAGTAGGTAATTTTGTGTTGCAATGGTTCAAGTCACCTTATGAAGGTCTGATAGGGCAGGGGATGAGGGTTCGTGGATGTGCATTCACGTCACTAGTAATCAAGTTGAGTCTTAGAACAACAAAGGTAAGAGGCTAGCCTTGCTTGGTGCCCGCCTCCCAGGCGTCAAGCATAGCTTCTCAGTAAACCTTTTAAGAAGTTTTGTCACTTTTAACACGGAAACAGAATTACATTTCATATATATCATAGATTATATCTTTGGTACATACATGTCGAGGAAGATGAAATTTTGATTAATTGTAACAGCGTTACATAACCTGGGCATGTCTGAGCTTAAGAAACGACGACGTGACGTCATCAGCATTTGCATTTCGAATAGTTGCAGTCACAGTTCTTATATTCGTATATCATGCGAACATGCTATATTTGATTATCTAATATAAACTCATCTTTAGTATTGTAAACACAAATTTATATGTGTCATGCATACATTATTGTATGGATATGTAGAAAAAAGTGTACATCTGAAAAAAAATCATGGGCAATGGACTATAGGTGATATGATTTTTTAACTAGATTCCGTTAAAGTCACTTAATCTCCCAGGGTATCGTACCTTTTCTTGTAACAAGTCCTATACGACACATAATGTAACGCGACATTTCTAACTTTGTCCTAACCACAAGGTGAGCATCATATATATGAGCCAGTATATGGCAGCTAAGTCATATCGGAAACATAATTCAATTTAATTTGTGCCAACAGATCTTCAATCCTGATTCGTAATTACATGAACCCAGATTTGATCCCTTAGGAACTACTGCCTCTTGCCTCAGCTGAGCTCCCCTCTTTTGGGTAAGAATTGGTAAACAGAGTTTTTCTACCTGTGGCACTCATAAATGTCATGTGTGGCACAATAGGAAATATTCGTTTTACTGATATATAAGAGATCGTGATATGAATGATAACGAGACCCCAACTATCAATGTCCAGTCAGTGTAACTGCCTTCGAGGATAAGATAACAGGCTTTGATCACAAACGTTCTAACATGTAGGTTAATAAAACCCCAGCAATAAGGAAGGTGACTAGACTTTGGCTGTAAATGAAGAAATTATAACATATTTACAAAAATAACCAAGACCATATTTTTTTGAATAATTATAATATTTGTAAAGTGAATACATTAATATAAAAAATTAGGTAATAGTAAAAAGATAATATAGTTTAGTCAGGCTGAATTGTTACAAACCAGTTATTCAGTAACATTGGTAAAGGAAGTCTCCTCATAGATGAAAATGAATATCACTTTCAGGACGAAGCCATTTTATTTTGGCTAAAGACGGAAGGAGGAGGCAATTTTTCGCAGCTGATTGGACTAAAGCCTCGATGACATGGGGCTAGCTAGTTTAGTAGCCACTGGTGCTACCGACGTCTAAACTACTCTTCTACTTGCCCAATCTCAACGGAAAGTTAGTAAACTTGCCTCCAAAATATCTTAGTGTGAACACTTACCGTATAGGTTAATTTGCAGCAAGCACTATCGGCTGCTAAACTAGTCCCGTGTCAACGTGGTTAAACTCCTGACTGAAGGGTTCTCGAATAATCAGATCAAAGCCCGTACTTAATCTGCAAGAACTATAGGTCAGTAGAACATAAGAATGGAGGAGACTGTAAGAGACCATAAGGCGTACACTAGGCAGTCCCATGTCCCCTACCACCTGTTATCCCTATCCGTAAAGTTATCCAATCATCTCAAAACAACCAATTGTTTCAGCACTCACTACATCGTTACTAAGTCATTTTCGTTAGTTAGCCACTCTGTTGTTAAACCAGTTTATGCCTATTTCCTTCTTAAAACAAAGTTTGCCCAATTTAAATCTATTACTACGAGTCCTACCTGGATCATCCTTGTTAAAACCGTTGACCCATTTGAATACCTCTATTAGATCACCCCGCACTCTTTGGGAACGATGTCTGTCTGTTAAAGCATATCATTATCACAATGTTGATTGAATTCCTAATTAGATCTTACCTCTTCTCTAGGCAGAGATCAACGCAACAACCGAATAAAACTATTTACTATAAGTGGCAGCGTGTATATCAAGCTGTTATGATTGACATGTTTGTGAAATGTTTTTAGATAAATCAAAGGTTATCAAAACTTATCGATTTATAATAGATCGGTCTGAAATCTTAATCAATTTGATTCTCGTCATATGTTGAGCGTTAGTTTAACTTGAAACGCGATTTTTTTTCCGAATCTCCAAGTGTCAAATTACTTTTGCCTGATATATTGAGAAGCTAAATGACGAGTTAAGAAAAGTTAAATCTATGCAAATGTTAGACATATTATTATAATGTTCTTAGGAAAGTCTAGAATACTGTAAACGAAGACATTTGCTAGCCATTCAAACTCACAATAGTTGACAACAGTGAAGCGTGTGTGAAACTACTTTTAAAATATTTTTACAATTTTTTTTTTATTGGTAATAGGCTTGGGCTGCTATTACTATTTGGCGAGACCTCATTTAGGTGTTAACATGGTATTTTTATAATGTTAAGAGAAAGCGTTAGGAAACGTTTAACTACGGATAAGTAGCACCCTCGTACTATAGGCGTGGAGAGCCTGTGATCTGCAGCCATTGCAATTGCACCCCGGGATTTAAAGAGAGGTGTACAAACGCGAATAGAACATCGTAACGTAACTCCGTCGTGTAAGAAAACTCCTTTTTTTTGGACTGGATCTCGTAACGTCATTGCGTAATACCCGAGCAAACATATATGTTCGCTCCCGATCCACAGTGTCAGTTTTTGTGTGTCGCATCAAACGATCTTACAGGGTTAGGTTACGCAAAATGTGGATGGGACGTGTGTTCGACGCCTATCATTATTTCACTGACAGACTGTTTTGAAATCTTGAACAGATAATACAGATTTGAGTAGGAATTTCTTGTTGCTAAGATTTTTGGGTGCAAATGTGGCAGGAAAGGGTGGAGTGAAGGTGGAGGTAGAATGTAGATTGAGAGAAGCGAGTAAATGCCTTGGTGGTTTAAAAAGTGTAATGAGGAATAGGAATCTGGGAATGGATGCTAAGAGGAGACTGTATGAAGGAGTGATTGTGCCAACAGCACTGTATGGAGCAGAAACATGGAACATGAGAGAGGAAGAGAGAAGGAACTTGAATGTGTTTGAGATGAAGTGTCTGAGAAGTATGATGGGGGTTACTAGGCTAGATAGAGTGAGAAATGAGGAAGTGAGGAGGAGAACAGGGGTGGAAAGGGAGCTGGGAGATAGGGTGGATGAAAGAGTATTAGGATGGTTTGGACACATGGAAAGAATGAGTGAAGAAAGACTAGTAAAAGAGGTATGGAAGGCAGATGTGGAGGGAGTGAACATAAGGGGACGTCCTAGGATGAGATGGATGGATGGGGGCTTTGGGGAAGAGGGGAATGTCGGTTGAGGAAGGACGGGAGAGGACAGAAGACAAGGGTGAATGGAGAATGGTTGTATATGGAAAATGTTGTGATTGCATGAGGTGGATTGGACGGGGGAATGGGGGTGAGGTAGTGTGTGTGAGCAAAAATTTTTGACGCAGCCCGAAGGGATTTCTCCGCATCCTCTCCTTTATATGGGGGGACGGAGAGGGGGGGTCGCCGATTTAATGAAGCAGCCTTGCTGTGGATGTGCTGTGTCCTGCGACACTGCTTCTGACCCAGGGCAGTGGACAGGGTGCAGGGATGACCCGTCATCTAGGAGGTGCTAAGATGGGAGGGAGGGTGGAGGGGTGTGGAGTGTTTTCGGGGATGAAATGGGTAGGAATGTTTTTGTGCCTTGTCCTTTTTGGCTACCCCCCTGGTAAGGGGGAAAAAAGCCTTGGTATATGTATGTATGTAAGAACCGGAGTGTAAGTACGAACTTCTACTGTACTGTGATAGGTGGTCTCATGTGTGTATCATTCTTCAGTATTTTAGGTGCTACCAAAAATTACGACGAGATTCTGGCGAAGTTTTTGTAATGGTCAGGAACTTCTTGAAACCTATGTCTGCGAGTAGGTCCCGACCACTGTATTCCATTTTTCTTGTGTATAACTTGGCAGCCACCATATTCTTTCCTTTCTCCTCTTTACTGTATGATAATGTATACAAATATAAGCGGCAGCTACGACAGGTAAACTTGCCATTGCCAGTACCACCTCCAAACACGGACTGGGTCCGACTGATCGAGGTGGGACTCAACGTTTCCACACCTTGTTACGCGTATCTTTGTCATGTAACTCGGCCTTGTTACGATACGGTTTTCTGTTCTCGTGTGTGTACCCGGCTTGATAGGCGAGATCGAGGCCTAACGCTCAACAGTGGCACTGACGGAGAAAAATCTAAAGATTAATTGCAAATGGGCCGGATGCTGAATCAAAGATACTAGCAATTAACTTCGAATTAGTGTTTTTTTTTTAACTACTATCATTGTCATTATCGTTATCAGCATTCCTATTATTAATCTTTAATTTATTTACACATTCGTTTATTTAATTTGTTTATTTATCTATTCACTTATTCATTTAATTTTTATTATTTTTGCAGAGCAGCTCTCTAAGGGCAACTGATTTATCTATATATTTATTTGTTTGTTTATTTGTATATTTATTTATCTATAAAAAGAAAAAAATGTAATCTATGTCCGTTTAAGGAAGAGTCCAGTCTAAATCATTCTCTACCTAACCTGCCAATGAGCGACACTTTTTTTTTTGAATATCTTTGGTTGCCACCAATTAGGCCTCTCGCTACTTAATCATTTGTTGGACAGAGCGACTTTTAGATTTCATATGTGGCTCTTGTAGGAAGATCTGAATGAGGTCTGTGGATCTCCTTTTCCTGTTATACCAGATAAATCTACTTTCAACTGCCATAGAACTTGTAATTCAGCTGTCGGAAGATAATTTCATTCAGGGAATGAAAGGCTTGCCGGCTATGAAAGATAAATAAATTCTTTTCAACAAGGTGTCTTTCCCTCAGTTTTGTTAAATTGCAAGAACTGCGTTATCGCAGCAAGAATGTTAAAGAATTTTAAGTTTGGAGGGAATGTTCTCTTCAGATGAATAAAATCTTCTGATGGTAATCAGAGAAGTATATAGAAATATAACAGAAGACAGGAGGTTAGTCTAGAAAGGCTTTTATTTCTAAAATAGATAGCAAGCTCAATCAGATCACTTGGTAATGGACTAGGATATAACAGGGGCGTATCAGTAAGCATGAACAATTATATATGTCAATGCTGGAAGTATGCTAAACTCTAATAACCATATTCTCCTTTGTTCTTTCTTTAAATTCCTAGATTTTATCTAAACTGCCTCGTTTGAAACGTTTATTATATCCACCTTGCAGTTGAAATTGATGCATTTAACATAAGAACATAAGAATGAAGGAGACTGCAAGAGACCATAAGGCCTACACTAGGCAGCTCCGTATCCATCACCACCTTTCATCCCCATCCATAAAGTTGTCTAATCGTTTCAGCGCTTAATACATGGTTACTAAGTTTATTCCATTCGTCAACCACCCTATTAGTAAACCAATTCTTGCCTATTTCCTTTTTAAATCTAATTTTGTCCAGTTTATAACCATTACTGCGAGTCCTGCCCTGTTGTTTTAATATGATGACCTTGTTTGCATCACCCTTGTTTAAGCCTTTGATCCACTTGAGCACCTCTATTAGATCACCCCGCACTCTGCGTCTTTCCAGTGAGTGTAAGTTAAGGTGCCTGAGCCTCTCTTCGTAAAGCAAATTTCTGAATCCATGTATCTATTCAAGTATTTTTTCGTTCTTTTCTTTTTCCTATCATCCAAGTGGCCATGCTTTCTGTTTACTGTCAATCTAAGGTACTCAATATAAAAAGGCAACGACGAAAGGACTAGCAAATGTTAATGTCACTTTCTTTGGATTATGACTTGAAATTTTGTGTAAGGCTTATTTTTCGGTTTTGGAATCTCTCAAAGAATGAAGCCAGGGTTTCTCTTTTCCGAACATTATGGTGCTCAGTAAAAGAAAAGAAGTCAGTATGTTGATGTCCTTTTTTTAAGTATGTGAACTTAAATCATTTTTGGTTTACTTTTCTATATTAAAATCACCCAACAGAATGAAGCCCCCACTCCTGAGGTTCCGCCGTCAGGTGCTCCTGGCGATCGCCACAGCCCTCGCTCTCCTCGCGTCGACGTCCGCGAAGCCGTCTTCACTTCGTCAAACCAGACAAGCTGCCGAGGAGGAAATGGCTCTCGAAGAACCTGTAGACAACCTTCTGGAGGAGGATCCTGCCACTCTACCGGAACCGGATCTGGTTGAAGATCCCATTCTGGAAGTTGAACCGGAAACTGAGAACGAACCGGAACTTGAATCCGGAATGGAGCCTACGGCCGAACCAGAGGTTCAGCTCGAGCAAGATCACGAGCCTGAACCAGAGACAGAGGCAGAGACCAATACGGTGGCTGAAGCGGAGCCCGAGACAGAACCGGAGCCTGAGACAGAACCGGAGCCTGAGACAGAACCGGAGCCTGAGACAGAACCGGAGCCTGAGACAGAAACGGAGCCTGAGACAGAAACGGAGCCTGAGACAGAAACGGAGCCTGAGACAGAATCGGAAGCCCAGAACGAACTAAAAATCCAGATAGAACCTGAGGTTCAGACCGAACCGGAGGTGGAGGTGGAGGTCGAGACAGAGACTGAACCAGAGCCTGAGATTCCCGAAGCGGAATTCGAGACTGAATCAGAAACTGCTGCTGAAGGCGACGTTCTTGAAGAAACTGCAACAGGACTTCTTGAAGGCAAAACACGTAAATTTCCTCACGGGGAAACTACAGTTGAGGAACCGGACATCGAGTTCAAAGGTAATATGAATATATATATATATATATATATATATATATATATATATATGTATATATATATATACATATATATATATATATATATATATATATATATATATATATATATATATGTATATATTAGAGTATTTCCTTCAATTTGAATATAACCATTTATACTTGCTGTAGTTTAGGGATATTTTTGAAACTATACATACACCATAGTTTGTTAAACGACCATCATTACTTCTATTTGTTGCATCATCATTTTACGAGGGCTTAGATAAAAATGAATAGAGATGAGTGTTAAGAACCTCTTGTCGCATCACATATATCCATTGTCTATCATGGTGCATATCTAAATAATCTGAACCTAGCTTTGTGTACTAACACGCTCCATCAGAACATTGTAAAAAGGAGCCTGACGTTGGATTGTGCCGAGGCTATTTCCCGATGTTCTACTTCGACCTGGAGTCCAGAGAGTGTCGGTCCTTC
>NC_134813.1:42815491-42822991 GCF_046742065.1 Oratosquilla oratoria | reverse complement strand
TTTCCAAAGAGAAGAGTCTATCTGCAGATTACATTCTTTTATGGACAAAGACTCTCATGGGTGAACGAAATTATTTAGCGAATGTATCGATAAGGGGCCAAGGAAAAATATCTCACTTATTTCCGACTTATATGAACAATCAGATAACAGTGAAACAAATGGAGGGTCCATAGTTTGATAAGGCCCTTATTTATAACTACACATAGGTTTTAAAGCAACATCTATTTTTATCTATTTATTTTCTTACATGAATGATATTCACGATTTATGCATAAGTTTCAAACTAACATTTATTCCTCTGCATTGTAACTGTTATCATTGTCGTTCGAAGTACTCTGGATACAATTATCATCATAGCTGGTAGACATCCAACTTTGTCTTTCGTAGTTGTGAAAAACATGAAAAGTGTTGGCACTATATCTAGTGCAATCATCGTTATAATTATCTTTCAAATCAACAATTTAAGAACATAGGAGCATAAGAATGAAGAAAGCTGCAAGAGACCATAAGGTTTACATTAAGCAGTTCCATGTCCATTACCACTTACCACCCCATCCATAAAGTTATCTAACTTTCTGAAAACTTTTGTTGTTGTCGTTCCTCCCCTACTGCTCTTGTCTGCGGTTCACTCTCTGTGGCCGGGCCCCTGACACCCGCGTTGGTTCTGCCCTGCTCTCGGCGCCTCCTACAGCCATACCTACCAGATCGAGATGAAGCTACGGACGGACCGACCACACGGTCTTCTCGCCTTCCTTCGAGTCGTAAGTACTTCGCAACTCCTGAAACAGCTTCTGGTATTCCTTCTGCTGAGTCCGTAAGGCTCAAAATTCAATCCAGGATCATATTGGAATGTTTATTTCACATCTTCAGCACAGGTGTATTATTGTATACAATTTACTGTGGTAAATGTCATGCGATTTTGTCGAATTAGCGCCTTCTGGCTTCAGTGATCTTTTTGTAAAGACCTCGATCACACCAAGGTCCACATTCCAGCATACATACATACATACATACATACATACATACATACATACATACATACATACATACATACATACATGCATGCATACATACATACATACATACATACATGCATGCATGCATACATACATACATACATACATACATACATACATGCACACACACATACATGCATACATACATACATACATACATACATACATACATACATACATACATACATACATACATACATACATACATACATACATACATACATACATACATACATACATACATACAATCACTCCTTCATACAATCTCCTCTTAGCATCAATTTCCAAATGTCTATTTCTCATTACACTTTTTAATCCACTAAGGAATTTACTTGCTTCTCATTCTACATTCTACCTCCACCTCTACTCCTCTCTTTCCCGCCACATTCGCACCCAAGTATCTAAAAATATTCACTTACTCCAGTCTCTCTCCCTTAATACTCACTTCCAATTTGCTGCCACATTCTTTCCTTGTACACCTCACCTTACTTTTACCCACATTTACTTCAACTTCCTTCTTTCGCACACCTTCCTAAACTCTGTCACTAGCTCCCCTCCTCTGATCCTTCCACAAGCTCAATGTCGTCAGCAAACAACAACTGGCTTATCTCCCACTTTTCTCCATTTTCTTTAACCATCTCCAATCTCTCACACCACCCCATCCATATATAAATTGAACAGCCAAGGCGATATAACACATCCCTGGCGAAATCCCACCTTTACCTTAAACCACTCACTCTCTCCATGTCTGATTCTAACACAGGCTCTACTACGCTCGTAAGAACTATTGACTGCTCTTAACAGCTTTTCTCCTATCCTATATATCTGCAATACCTCCCACAGTGCCTTCCTGTCTACCCTGTCATAAGCCTTTTCTAAGTCCATAAAAGCCCAGAAAGCACCCTTATCTTTTCCTAAAGCTTTCTCACATATCTGTCTTGCCACAGAATCTGATCCACGTAACAACTACCTGTCCTTAACCCACACCGTTTCTCTCCAGTTACTCCCTCTGTTCCTCTCCTAATCTCCTCAATCAAAAACCTCCCATAAGCCTTCCCAACTACACTCAACAAACTGATCCCTCTGAAACTACTACACTCACACTTGTCCCCTTTTCCCTTGTAAAGTGGAACTATACAGGCACTCCTCCAGTCCTTCAGCACTCTACCCTGTTTTAAACCAACATTAAACAACCTCACCAACCAGTTCACTATCACTGTACCTCCCCTTTTTAGCACCAGAATGACAAAAATATTTTGTTATTGGCTAAATCAAGTTCTACAAAGTGCGGAAGGGTAGTGCTACTTTATTGACATTTATATCTTTTCTTGATAATTTCATTAGAATCAGAAGAATGATACATCTTTATTACAAGTTCTATGTTATGAGTATATGTATCAGTTTTACTTGAAAGACGTCAGATAGAATCATCTCCCTAACACCCGTCTTGAAAACCCATCCAGACATTCATTTCCATTTGGAGTTGAAGCCCCGATAGGCTGATATTCGGTCTGGACCGGGCCTAAAGGTACGCTTTGCTCGGTACTACTAATTATTAGCTTACCACAGCCAATGGCGGGTGCCGCGCATCATACCTGGCATCATATTTGGGTAAACACATTAGTAGGTTCGGATAGATTAATTATCAGCCTCGTACTTTTCAGCCCTATCCAAGAATAAAGAATTAGTGGCCTAGATAATCGTTTGACGATAATCGTTGAGCCATGAACGATCATCGTTGAGCAATAATCACACCGAGCAAAACGTACCTTAAGATCTTTGTCAACTTCGGCTGCATTTCCTCCATCTTTTCACACTAGGAGAGCTAACAACCGCGACTCATATTGCTATAAGCTGATGGCATAGAAAAAGTCCCATATTGATACGAGACATAATAGATGGCTCTTCCCAGAGAGATCTATGGGAGGGGGCAATAGCCCCCGCTGTCCACTGTAGGGCTGCGGAGTTCCAGTCCGTAAAACTCAAGTTAGTAAGTCTTTTAAATATAATTTCAAATGTTGCTATTTAGATACTCACAGACGCAGGCGCGCGCGCACACACACCCGGTAGTGCGGTTGGTAGAGTCCCTGACTGTCACTACGGCGGTCAGGGTTCGAATCCTGCCCAGGGCTGAAATAATTTCAGTATCGCTGCGCTTCAAGTCGTTACTCCAACTATCGTGGGCGGGGAGTTGGGGTGTGTGTGCGTGTAAGGTCACAGCATTACCCACAGATTGGTCATACGAGCTCTGAGCTCTCTTCTGGTAGGGAAATAGCTGTCGATCACGAGTCCAGCACGTGATCCAAAGACCATGGTGAATACACACACACACACACACACACACACACACACACACACACACACACACACACACACACACACACACACACACACACACACACACACACACACACACACACACACACACACACACACACACATATACAGACACACATAATATATGAATTTGAATTTGTACATAATATCTGTGTCGTATCTTTCCTTTCCATTGTGGTCGGTGTACGTCCCTGTGACTCCAGGCCAGCGACAAGAGAGACGCCAGTGAGAATCGAGCTCAAGCTTACATGTTCCTTTCCAAGGGCCGCCTCTCCTTCACACACGTCTTTTGGAACACCGCCGAAACCTTCGTCATGGACAAGGGTGAGTGGGTCAAGATTAAGAGATTGGGGTCGCGTTTCAGTTAATCTATTGTAGTCTGTCCTATTCTGCTGTGGACAGCAACGTCTTCGGTGTGAAATGTTAGGAGGGATCCTAACCTGACCTAACTTTATCTAACCTAACCTAACCTAACCTAACCTAACCTAACCTAACCTAACCTAACCTAACCTAACCTAACCTAACCTAACCTAACCTAACCTAACCTAACTCAACCCGACCTAACCCAACCCCTAACCTAACCTAACCTAATCTCACCTAACCTAACATAACATAACATAACTCAACCTAACATAACCTAGCTTAACCTAACTCAATCCAACCTAACCCAACCTAACCTAGTCTAATCCAACTTAAAACCTAACTTAACCTAACCTAACCTAACCTAACCTAACCTAACCTAACCTAACCTAACCTAACCTAACCTAACCTAACATAGAATAGCATAGCATAACATGACATGATATGACATAACATAACATAACATAACATAACATAACATAACATAACATAACACAGCCTGACATAACATGACATAACACGACATAACATGACATAACATGACACAACATGACATAACATGACATAAAATGACATAACATGACATAACATAGCATAACAACATAACATAACATAACATAGCATAGCATGACATGACATAACATGACATAATATAACATAACAGACAGACTTTAGTGTGTGCATGCAGTGGGAAGGCGAAAAATGGATTTGTGTGTGTGAATTGTTTGAATAAGGCATTTAGTCATGCCTAACAGGGTGCAAACATACGTGTATATATTACATTACAAACAGCATCCATTTGGTGCTCCAGATTGATTGTGGTAACTCCTTCGCCAGAGACTTAGGGGTGTTACTCTTATCTGAATGAAATAGCCTTTAGGTAATTGGAAAAAACGAATACAGTTACTATGTATGACAGTACTCATTATGATATATGAAGTAATGTTATTGAAAATATAAAGAGATATTTTTTTCTGGGCAATGTATATTCTATGCGACTCCTTTCTATATTTGTGAATATTATACGTGAAACATTAGTACCTAGTCATTATATTTTACATGAAAATATGATGTGGTATTAAAATATAATTGATCGCGTTCTGTTCTACTCGTAGTTTAGAAACTTAGTTGGGATTGGTATATTTTCTCCAGGTATATATTATTCAAGCCTTCCCACTTGATTCGTAAGAGGCGACAAAAACGGGACGGGGATTAGGACTAGGCATCCTTGTCCCTGTAGCCCCACAGGGGACATTCCTAAAAAAAAAAAGTAAAGACATAATAGGGTCTAGGAGTTTTCCAACCAGTACCCTAAGGTTTGGGTCTTTTAATGTGAGTGGATGTGGTACAGATGAGAGTAAAAGGGAAGAGATAAACAGTATGTTTGTGAGAAGAAAGATAGATGTGTTGGCATTGAGTGAAACTAAGTAGAGGAGGGGCGAGTGTGAGTTTGGGAGTGTAGTTGGGAGGTTCATGGGAGTGAAGAGAGGACAAGGGAGAGAAGGGGTGGCTATACTAGTAAGTGAAGAGATAGGTAAACGTGTAGTGGAGTGGAAGGAGGTTTCTTCAAGGTTAATGTGGATGAAGGTGAAACTAGGAAGAGAGATGTGTGTTTTTCTAAGTGCATATGGGCCTGGTAGTGAGAAGAGTGTAGAAGAAAGGAAGTCTTTTTGGATGTATTTAAATGAATGCATAGAGGGATAATGGAGAAACGTCAATGTAGTGGTATTGGAAGACCTTAATGCTAGGGTAGGAAATGAACCAATAGACGGAGTGGTTGGGAAGTATGGAGTTCCAGGAAAGAATTGTAGTGGGGAGTTAATGATGGAGATGTGTCTCGAAAGAGAGTTGATGATAGCAAATGCAGTGTTTAGAAAGAAAGTCAAGCATGGGAGAGGGTGGTGGATGGAAGGGTGGTAGATAGAGCGTTAATGGACTATGTAGTGGTAATTAGTAGTATAGTAGGAAGAGTGAAGGATGTACATGGTCTAAGGGGAGAGAGTGAGGGAATATCAGATCATTTTCTAGTGGAAGGCAAGTTGAGAGTGGAGGATAGATGGAGAAAGAGGAAAAGAACAAAAGGTAGGGAGGTACTTAGAGTGAACTGCTTAAATGAGAAAAAAAAAGAGAAGGAGTATATGAAGAAGCTGAGAGAGGAGTGGGAGGAAGTGAAGGATAGAGTAGAACTAGGAGTGGAAGAGGAATGGGGATGGCTGAAGGAGGGAGTCACAAGGTGTGAAAAGATGGTGTATGGAACAAGGGGGACGGGATGAAATAGAAGGAAGAGTAGTGAGTGGTGGGGATGAGGAAGCAAAGAAGGTTTAAAAAGAGAAGAAGCGAGCTTTCATAGATTGGTTACAAAATAAAACGAGGGAATTATATGAGAGGTACAAAGAAAAGAGAAGAGAGAGAGCAGATGTGAAATGGAGTAAGAGTATGACATAAAATTTTGAAAGTAAAAAAAAGATGTTTTGGAAAGAAATTAAGAGAGGAGGAGGAGGAGAATCAAGTAGAGAAGAAAAGGTAAAAGGTGCAGATGGAGAGATGATAATGAAATAGAAGGCAATAAGAGGAAGATGGGCAGAGTATTTTAAGGAGTTGCTAAATGTGGAAGAGGATAGAGAGGGAAAGGTAGTTGCAGTGGGAAGCGCTAAGAAAATGACCGTGATGGGTGAGGAAAATGGAGGAGAAATAAGGAAAGATAAGGTGAAGGCATTTGTTAAGATGATGGGAGCAGGTAAGGCACCTGGGTTGGATGGATTTCATGCAGAACGTCTGAAAAAAAGGAGGTACAGTGATGGTGGACTGGCTGGTGAGGTTATTTAATGTTTGTTTAAGAGAGAATAGAGTGTCGGAGGACTGGAGGAGTGCCTATATAGTTCCATTTTACAAGGGAAAGGGGGACAAGTGTGAGTGTAGTAGTTTCAGAGAGATCAGTTTGTTAAGTGTAGTTGGGAAGGCTTATGGGATGGTCTTGATTGAGAAGTTTAGAAGAGGAACAGAGGGAGTAATTGGTGAGGAACAGTGTGGGTTTAGGACAGGTAGGGTTTGTGTAGATAAGATTTTTGTGGTAACACAGATATGTGAGAAAACTATAGCAAAAGGTAAGGATGTTATTTGAAATTTATGAATTTGGAAAAGGCTTATGACAGGGTAGACAGGAAGGCACTGTGGGAGGTATTGCAGATATATAGGATAGAAGGAAAGCTTTTAGGAGCTGTCAAAAGTTTTTACAAGAGTAGTAGAGTGTGTGTAAGGATTAGAAATGGAGAAAGTGAGTGGTTTGAGGTAAAGGTGGGACAGTGCCAGGGATGTGTTATGTCACTTTGGCTGTTCACTTTATACATGGATGGGGTAGTGTGAGAGGTAAACACAAGGGTATGGGCCAGGGATTGGAGATGGTGAAAGAAAATGGAAAAAAATGGGAGATAAGCCAGCTGTTGTTTACTGACGACACTGCGTTTGTAGCAGAATCAGTGGAGGGATTAAGGAAGTTAGTAACTGTTTGGGAAGGAGTACGAAAGAATATGAAGATAAATGTGAGTAAAGGTAAGGTGATAAGATGTACAAGAGGAGAGTGTAGTAGTAAACTGGAAGTAAGTATTAAGGGAGACTAGAGAAAGTGGATAGTTTTATATACTTGGGTTGGAATGTGGAGGGGAAGGGAGGAGTGGAGGTGGAAGTAGAATGTAGATTGAGAGAAGCAAGTAAATGCCTTGCTGGATTAAAAAGTGTAATGAGAAATAGAAATTTGGGAATGGATGCTAAGAAGAGATTGTATGAAGGA
>NC_134813.1:42792991-42810491 GCF_046742065.1 Oratosquilla oratoria | reverse complement strand
AGTTGATCATATGTATGTGTAGCTTTATATAAATAAATGAATATATATATATGTGTGTGTGTGTGTGTGTGTGTGTCCATATACATCCATGTATATAGGATGGAGGTTTTCCCCAATGCAATTCTTATTACATTTAACAGCTAGTAACCCATTATCTTGCGTTCTAGCTGTTTTTGATATATTTTATTGAAAATTAGGTAGGGAGTAAAGGAGATCTTGAAAGGTTATCAGGAACCTAGAAAATTGGTGCTGATATGTGAGTGCATTACACGTTTCGAGACCTTAATCTTTAGTGCCGGGGTGCGAATCAACAACAGTTTTGATACTTACACAAATAGAACCCTTATAGAATATTTACACCATGAAATAAAAGTTCTGAAAGTCAACGATCACCTTGACATGAGATGCACAGCCTCCACGAACATAGAAAACCCAATACACTACATGTCAGAACACCCATATACGCAAAGAAACATCTAAAAAACACCCAAATACATATATTACACACAAATACTTTCTTTTCTTCCTCCACAACCACCAGCCTTCAGAAGCATATCCAAAAATTGAAAGACAACACATTGATGCATGCCAGACCCCCTCATAACCATCCCTCTGAATCCCTCCACCTGGCCGACCACATCCAGCCCTTCTAATTTACCAAATGAGGCTGGATGACCACATCACAGATAAGTGTCTAGAGTGCAACACTTCAAGCCATACTATACAACACATTATGGAAGACTACATTGTATTCGATAGCGAACGCCAACAACACAAAATACATTCTATAAGGGATTTGTGGGAAAACCCCGATCCAGCCATACCGTTCCCCAGGGAGACGGGTCTTCTCGGTCAGACAGTCTAGGGAACGACAAATACAACAGCAACAGATGTACCATCTTCTAGCGAATTTGTGGAGAGTTGTGGTAGGTATGTAGGTTAGTTTAGGGGTTCTATTTTGTTAAAGACATGTCAGACGATGTGTCTATTTTGTCACTGTCATACCAATATCAAAAGACAGAGGCATTCTTGGTTGTTCTTCAATGATGTAGAGATAAACTATTTGTAGCTTTTGGTCTTATTGCCTCGCCTTCGTGACTGGTGTTTTCCATCCAAGGAGGAACGGAGAAAAAGATGGCGGTTGCCAACAATATTTTAGACATTATAATTCAAACATTTTCTGTCTATTTATTTACAGTTATATACATTATGGAACTGAGTATGGACACTCAACATTTATTTCACCTCTACATAAATTTCTATATACAAGAAGTAATGAATTATAATAACTTATATCGCCGCCGGTCGGGATGCGGGTGGTTTGACGGTTGATTTCTGAGGTCAAGCCAAACTGACCGCGGGTCACATCACATAATAGGTGCCCCGTTGAATGCTTGCTCATACCACCAGATCTGACGTCGTGTAGCTAATACATGCGCGTGTGCACGTTAGTGTAGAATGAATAATTGAAAATCTACAGGCATTTCTTGCAACAGTCAATTCTCTTTTGGCCATTGCAGCTAGTATACGACATGACTTCTTTGAAGCGTTGTGGGTTTTGGATAGGTGTTATTTTGTAATGATATTTAGAATATCCTTATTGTGGTAAAATATGATAAATTAGGTCTCTTTCTTTTTGTCTTCTTGTCATAAGTTCATTTTCATTATGCCTTAAGGAGAGATTTATGTAAAATAATGTGACATTAGGTTCTATATGAATGGTAATACCAGAAATACTAGGAGTCCACCATAGAAGTCTATGTCAACAGGGCCTTAAACCACTCTTCGACCTGGACTGTTATAAGTAAAGAACGAGAGAATTACTCAAGTACTCGTAAACAACGGTTATTCTAATAAGAAAGTGATCTCACATTTAGAACATTACTGGGTCAATGGTACCAGAATCACAACAGAGCACAATCCGACTCCGACCATAATGAAGTGATCCGCTACTTTATAAATCTCACATGTCATCAACATATAACCTTGACAGGTGAATCATGAATGGAATAATACATATGAGCATATACACAGTAGACGAAAAAATATTCAGTTTATTATATATTATTAGATTAAAATGACACCTCACTTATTATTATGTAGTAACATCTCTCCTAGACCCATTACGTTTCAAAGAAGCCATTTCATCTACAATTCACAATACCCAAAAAGAAGACTGCACGATTCTCTCTTCTTACATTAGTATGGCATAGACAAATGTGTAACGCTGTCTCATATAATTTTCAGATTAGAGCTTTCAAAATCAAACTATATACGCGCCATAACAATACCCTTAAAATGTGACCTCTACCATCCTTAGCTAACATTTCTGTACGATTTGTATCACTGTGACCTTTCATAGATACTATTCCACTTGTATATGTATTCATGTAAATTAGAAATTATTAAGCAATTTAATACGTGATGATAGAAAAGTCTCAAATATATTCCACAAATAGTACTTTTTTTTCTCCAATGAATTTTGGAGAACATCGAGAATTCCATCAAGAGCTTAATAATGCGTTTCTCGCCGTCAGGTTTAATGTGTACATATATGCATACATACTGCATATGTATACACACATACATAAACCTATACATGCATACATATATACAGAGAGACAGATAGGCAGATGAGCCGTGAACTTGATATATGCACATGAGAATATTGATATACTCAATTTCTTTTCCGGCTAATGATATACTACATCTCTGTTTAAGTATAGGGAGAAGTGTAGTTAGTAGATTAGTATTCAGACACAACAAACTGGATCTAACCATAAGGTACTTTATAATTTTTTTTTCTATTTTGACTTCTTAGGAGTGCCGATGCTGCATTTACGAGGAACTGGATACGTAGAATATCGCCTTTATGAGTGGAGAAATCGCGTCCAGAGTTTCAGCAATCGAATCGTCATCGAGTTTTATGTATGTGGTATTTCTAACGTGGCCGTAAAGTGCCTGAATTCTAATACTCTGCTCTTGTTAGTACTTGTTGACTTTATTTTTAGCTAGATTTTTGTTTCCACGTGTGGAAAAGATATATAAGTGGGAGTGAGGGATGTCTATGTGGTTTTTCAATATTTACATGGGAGTAACTCAAGTTTTCGTTTTATATCTTTATCAGACCAGAATTCCTGATGCAATCCTGTTTTATGCATCGTCTGAGTCTCCCGAGAGGCAATACATTGCAGTTTCCATCACAAAGACCGGAAATATTTACATCGAACTGGACCTTGGTGGGGGACCAGTCCACTACGAAATCACTGATGACGTAATGCTCACATGAATTAATTCCCAAAATTTTCTTTATGGTTGCTATAAACTCAATCTTTGATAATAGACAGATAATACTTTTGTAACTGGAATTCCTGTCATCTAAAAAAAAATCCTCAATTTCTTCAACAGGTGACCGATGGGAATCTCAATTCTTTAGTCCTCATTCACTATCACAATAAGGTGGAGGTCTTCAAAGATTCCAGGAATGAGGTGACTCTGGACATTCCAGGAAATATCAATTACTTCCACCTGGAGCCGAATGTATATGTTGGTGAGGTTCCTGGTATTAACAAAGGTATGAAATTGCACTACCCATTATTTTTTTAATTTCTTTTTGTATACAAAAATATATTGTGTACGGAAAAGAGGCATTGATAATAACACACACACACACACACACACACACACACACACACACACACACACACACACACACACACACACACACACACACACACACACACACACACACACACACACACACACACACACACACATATATACACACACATACACACACATACACATACACACACATACACATACACCCACACCCACACCCACCCACACACACACGTACACACACACACACACACACACACACACACACACACACACACACACACACACACACACACACACACACACACACACACACACACACGCACACACATACACTCACACACATATAAATATATATATATACATATATATATATATATATATATATATATATATATATATATATATATATATATAGACATATATGTTGATGAAGGTGGAAAAAGAACTCACGGGTCTAGTTCCGAGTTCCTGAGTTTATTCCTGACCGGTTTCGATCTATGCTTCTTCATTCCTCTGAAGAAGCATAGAGCGAAACCGGTCAGGAATAAACTCAGGAACTCGGAACTAGACCCGTGACTTCTTTTTCCACCTTCATCAACTTGTCACAATGTACCAGCATATATATATATATATATATATATATATATATATATATATATATATATATATATATATATATATATATATATATATATATTTATTTATATATATATATTTATTTATATATATATATATATATATATATATATATATATATATATGAGGCATTCTATTATGAAAAGGGGATCTTAAAGATACAAGAAAAATAATGAATTGAAATAAAAGGCATTGATGGTTTGATTTATTATAAAGAACTGTTAGCCTTATGACGTTACTGGTTTCCAGCGTGTAACCTTCCGGCGTATGTCGGAAACGATTCGAAGTGCCGAGACAATCTTCCCCGGTCCTACTACGACCCTTCCCAGGGCGGGTGTGGCGAATTCTTATACACTGGATGCGGTGGGAACGACAATAGCTTCTACAACGATCGCGAGTGCATGGCGGCTTGCCATGTTCCTGGTACGAGAGAAATATACAGAGGAATGATTCTCAACCCTTCACCTCTCATTTCCCTCGTCGGTTTTATGTATTCGCTCATTTACCCTTACGACACTTCCATACAAAAAATATATAGCCAAATAAAAACGTATAAAAACAAGACAAAAATAAAATCATTTAATGCCAAGGTTCTACGTATATAAATTTTGATGAAAAATTCCAGTCATGTGTATAATATGTACCTCACTAAGTATAATGTATTACAGAATCAACATTAAATTTTTAGGTATGATATATTCACCCCTGCCATGTAGTTTTTTGTGTGGTGATAAATTTATTTGATTGAGAATCATTGCTGTAGGAAATGAACATTTATAAGCTTCTTTTTTTGATAAATGTTAGTCATTATGCTGAAAAATATTGGGCAATTAGTAGTTAGTTTGCTAGCCAATTGTAGTTTTATTTAGAATTGTTAGACAGTTGCCACAAATTCGTTAAAAATATCTAACTACTAAATTATTACCTATCTGGAGAGGATGGGCGCGATTGCACATCCTACAGCTTCATCTTTCTTCTCTTATACACACTTCTATTGACTAATTCATACACTCTGTCACAGGCCTTCGGTCCCACAAAGGCTTCGTGGGAACCCTTCAGTCAGTCTTCATCAATGATGTGAATATCTTAGACGAAATGTTCGAAAGTGGATCCTCGACTCGCTACATCGGGGCTGAACTCTCGCCGCCTTTCTCTTTTGAAAAAGAAATTGTAAGAGAGTATCTCAGCTTACAGGACTCTATATGGGCTCTGTGGTTCTAACTAGGGTGCTATTGTACTCAATAAGAATTTGGAATTATAACTCAAGTTTCAGATAAATATCGTTTTTGTCCTTAGTAATATTTCTATTTCCAGTATAATCTTTCCCTTCTGCAACAGAGGTTTTTATAAAATCGATCATACTTTCCATAATATTTTGATTTATTTTCTGATTTTTTCTGCTCAGATTTCAAGCGTTCCCGTTTCCTTCACTACTGTGGATGCTTCTATGGTTCTCCCTTTGATTGAGCCACTCAACTTCCGTTTTGCTCTGTCGTTCAAGTCTAACCTGACGACGGGTATCCTTGCTTCAGGATACGTCAAAGCCTATGGCGTTAGGACAGAGTGGGAAGTGAGTTCTCAGTTTAAGTCTAATCATCCCAGATTCATATGGAAATGAGATACTGAAGGTTCAATATATATCTGGGCAGTATGTAACTGGACAATTTTTGGGCTCAAGTTCATTGGAAGATTGGATGACAAAAAATAGACAAATAGATAGAAATTAGTGGATGTCATTTAAATTTTCATCTACTCAAGTTTTTACATTATTTTTCTTCCCACAGATTCGTTATTTGGATGAGTACGTTTACTTCTACGTACACGACAATTTGTATAACATGAAGCTAGGCAAAAAGCTTGAAGTCAACCAATGGCATTTTGTGAGGGAATAAGTATTGTAGTATTTTGTCTGAAATAGCAATGTGTCTATATATATGGACAATATTACACTTAAGAAGTGGAGCCATATAGTAAAACGAGATAAGAAAAGTAGCAGAACGGGATGGTAGAAGAAGTTAAAATTGATCAGTATCATTTTTTTAATTTAGATTGATCCTCTAATGTAAGGGAATGCTGTGCGACGCTGATTCGTAGGGGTGTCAATAAAGTCCATAAACTATTGGCCGTAAGCAGTAAGTATCCCATACGGGGTGAATGAGCAAACGAAACACCAATTGAATTTACGTACAGTATAAATGTATATGGCTTCATTCTTTTGTGGAATTAACTGGGATCAGACTATATGATAAAATCATCTCCACTTCCTTTATTCGTAAGGTTGAGGTCGATTTTATGGAAGAGGAGGTGGTCATGAAGGCTGATGGAGCATCACCTGTTCGTCAGCCTGTAGCAGGAGAGTTCGTCTTTGAAAACCTGGTCTACTTAGGCGTGGGGAAATTAGATCTTACCAAAGGCACGTCATTTTTTTCATGAGAATTATATTTATGTATGGATGAATATACAATTATATTTAAGAAAAGAAACAGACTGCACAAAAAAGGTGAGTTTTGAGGAAGGGGTGTTAAAGTAGGATGTCATTTTTCCTAAGAATGATTTCACAAAATTAATAGAATATTAGTTAAACAGATCAACCTTTCCTAAATGTTTTCATACGCAACAAATTCAAATTTCATTTCTTGAAATGTATATATATATGTATATATATATATATATATATATATATATATATATATATATATATAGCTTCTGTGGTGTAGTGGTCTAGGGCGCTGTTACGGTAATCTACGGATGGCCGAGTGCAGTGGGTTCGAATCCTGCATGCAACTGTCATAAAAATTATCGGATATATATATATATATATATATATATGCACACACACATACTGGTATATATATATATATATATATAAATATATATGCATACATACATACATATATATATATCTATATATATATATATATATATATATATATATATATATATATTACAAAGGAGGGGCATGCCGACAGTAGACCTTTTGGTCTATAACTAGGTCGGATGTGGTAAAAAAAATATGATAATGATAAACAACTTACTCATACTCTTACTCTGCTGGTCTTCGGGCCACTTGGTGATCCAAAACAGCTTTCGAAGCGTCTCGCCATGTCTCTCTGTTCTGTGCCACCTCATTCCATTCTCTTGGTTCTATTCTGCATATCTGCACTTCTTCAACGCATCGCCTCCAGCCTTTTCTAGGTCGTCCAAGTGGTCGTCTTCCACGCATTCCACTATTGAGCACTTTCTTTGGCCATCTATCTTCTTGCATCCTTGTGAATTGTCCTGCCCATTTCAATATTCTTAATCTTATTGAATCTCTAATATGGGGTTGTTTTGTTTATTCTCGAATTTCCCAATTATGTCTTATTCTCCATTCTTGCCTTTGGTTGTCATACGCGGGTCCTAATATTCTCCTTAAAATCTTATTTTCAACAACTTCAAACTTCTTCTCCATAGCTTTCGTAAGGGCCCATGTTTCGCAGCCTTACAATATGACTGGTCTCACTATTGGGTTGTACAGTCTCAGTTTTGTTGTTCTTGATATTGATTTTTTTTAAACAATTCTATTAGGCTGTAGTGATATCGATTCCCTGCTCCGATTCTGGCTTCCACTTCCTGTTTCATTCTTCCGTCACTGTTCACCTTTACTCCTAAGTATTCAAAATCTTTAACACTCTCTGTGTCCATCCTCGCAATCTGTACCCTTTCTGACAAATTAGACTCTCTTGCTACCTTCATTATCTTTGTCTCGCTCTCATTGATCTTAAGTCCAACACTTTCTGCAGCTTATTTAAAGAGCGCCGTCAGGTTTTCCATTTCTGTTTGATTCTCTATCATGATGTAAGCGTCGTCAGTATACACTAATAGTTTTATGTTTATGTCTTCCAATTTTATTCCTTCGTCTCTCGCATTCATACCACCTCTGATTATTTTTTCCATTGCCAGATTAAATAATAAATAAAATGAATAAATGCATAGGTATGGTCAAATGATAAACAAACAGGTGAATAGTAAATAGTAATAAATTGATAGATTAATAATAAATGAAAATTAAGCATATGATAATAAACAAACAAATAATAACAAACAAATAATATAGAATAAATGGCAGTCATTACAGCATCTTGCTTAGGTGTTTATTTAAACAAATCTTAAAGCATCAAACTGAACTACATTGCACTTTCTCTACAAGAAGTTTATTCCATCCATTAACTACACGGTTGGCCAAGTTGTTTCTAAATCAAATCTATTTCCTCATTGTTCGAGATCATTATTTCTTGTCGGATTCTCATTCAGTGTGAAAATATTGTCACTTTTGATGTTGTCAATTCCCTTTAGAATCTTAAAGACCTGTATCAAGTCACCTCTGAATCTATGCTTTTTTAGGGAAAACAGATTCATATGTTTTAGTCGATTTTCGTATTTTTTGTTTTTGATATTTGGAATCAGTTTTGTGGCTCGCCGTTGTACTTTTTCCAATCTGACAATGTCTTTAATGAGATTCGGTGACCATACGGAAACAGCATATTCCAAATGTGGACGAACTAACGATTTATATAGCTTGTTAATAAGAGATGAACTTTTGAAGTCAAAAGATCGCGCGATCAGTCTTAGTATATTGTTTGCTTTCTCAGAGGCTGAAATACACTACTTTGATGATTTTAGATCGTTACTGACAATTACGCCGAGATCCTTTTCACTATCTACTTTTGTTAACGAATTTCCAAATAACTTGTAATCGTACTTACTGTTATTTTTAACTATGTGCATTACCTTGCATTTACTTGTGTTAAATTTCATTAGTCACTTTTCAGACCATTGCTGTAGTTTGTATAAATCTTTTTGAATAATTAATTTAAGTGATCGTTTGCCAGTCCGCACAGCTTTGTATCATCAGCAAATTTGGAGACAATAGATTTTAGTCCATGGTATATATAATTTATATATATACTATGAATAGAAGTGGCTCAAGAACGGAACCCTGAGGAACTCCATTCGTAACATTTCTCCATATAGAAGTTTTTCCATTTAAAACAATTCTCTGTTTTCGAGCATTCAGCCAATTTCTAGTCCAACTTAATAGGCTACCACTTACTCCGTGAAATTATCAAGTTTGTACACGCCTTTCTGTAGGTTGGTATTTTGATTACATAACCTACATAAAGGCTTGTACAAACTTGATAATTTCATTTGTCAAGAAATTAGTAAGATGATATCAGGTAAAATGTAACCCAACGAATTGACCTAATGTCGCCCTATATCATTAGTAGAAACAGTGACCCTGGCGACTGTGACCTGATGTCGCCCCACCATCTTAAGATAATTGACAATGACCTTCCGCTCTCCAGGGGGTAATTGGTCGCTACGCTTATTCAAACTGTCCTTGTTCCTTTGTATCATGTATATATTTTCTATGTATTCCTATCACTATGTACTTGTTGCACTGAAGATGTAATATACGAAAGCGCTCAGCTTCGTTAGTTTCTTTTTTCCAAGTGGTCTACTTTGCATAAGTGAACACACATACCCGTGTTCATATTAGCACATATGTACAAATATACATACATACATATATATATATATATATATATATAATATATGCAATAAAACACTAGGAACGTGTGTTTTATAAATGCAAGGTAACCACTTAAGAAAATAAACAAACGAAATAGAGCGCTTTCGTATATTACACTCCAGTGTAATATAAACTGAAGATGTAATATACGAAAACGCTCTGCTCAGCTTGTTTACATTTTTAAGTGGTTACTTTGCATATATATATATATATATATATATATATATATATATATATATATATATATATATACAAATATATATTCACATATATCCATATATATATATATATATATATATATATATATATATATATATGTACATATATATATATTTCAATCGAGGTTAGTAATTCTGGTTAACGTTAATGGGAGTATAACAGAAGAAAAATGTAGAACAGGAAGGCAAAATAAGAAACTGCTTGGGCCATGTGTATTGCGATTTTTTTTATCTGTTTACTTTTAGTTCAAGGAATGATTTATCTTGTCAGAACAAAATTATATATTTCTCACTTTTTGTCAACATAGATATGTATATATATATATATATATATATATATATATATATATATATATATATATATATATTAAAAACCTGCCTCCAATGCTCACCATACCACTAAAAATTCTTTCTAGAAAATCGCCAGTTTGCTCTAACAAATATGGTACATTTTTTTTTATGGATATAGAAGTATAGTAACATTACTCATTTTATCAAATGTATACCTCATAATGCATTCTACAATTCAATGATCATTTAGCTTTATCACTACATAATTAATACGAGTTGACCAGATTCCTCTGATTTTATCTAACCAGGATTTATCGGATGTATGCGTTTGGTCGACATCAGCAAAAAGAGAATCGACCTGAGGACATATGTGGGAACTTCCGTCGCTTCTAAGGATGTCACGATCGACAATTGTCAGGTTAGTAGAATGTCAGTATCCAGACGACGAAGAAGACAGTAACAAGTTACTGATCATGAAATGTTCGTGTTAATGACGACTCCAAATCTGTCTTTGACTTCGATTCCAAAACCAGCTCCAGCTTCGATTTCAGCTCCAACTCTGACTTCAACCACGACTCCAACTATAACTCCAACCATAACTACGACCACTACAGTGGCCGCGACCACTCCCAAGATTACGCTGTAACCGTGGAGGCTAATTAAAGACTAGGAGGTTTCTTATAGTTATCTGTAGATAGTAAATTCATTAAATAAATTAGACAACGTAGAGATGTTGAAATGGAGATCCAGGGAGAAGAGGGGTATTTAGACTCTCCGTGGAAGAGATGATACTTTTATTGGACAGCAGGACGTCCTTATGGGTGTATAACAGGGAGGCTGTTTGGTAACCCACTTCCTGTTGGTGGATGTGGTTGGGTAATGTAGGTGGTCAGTCAGAGCACTTCACGATCTCATGACCAAGACCTCATGTCTTCTGGGCGAGTATTATAGTATAGATGGATGGCATCTTGCTGATATCAGTTCCGTTCTCAGAATGTATTGAAGCGAAATCAGGTTGTAAAGAGAGGGAAAAGGGGTGTTGCTGAGCCGGCGCAACTTCCTGGTGCTGGGCTTGCGTCCCGTTGCATCGTTTCAGGGAACTTGTGATTCGCGCGAAATGTCCAGCGCATTACGGAGCATGTGGCGAATAATTGCGACAAATGGTACCCCACTTTCTGATGGTGGTGGACGGATATACGACGACACAATCATTACCATGACCGTCAACTACAGCCACAAACACAACCACAAATACAACCACAACCACAATCACAACAACCACAACTACAACTGCAACCACAACTGCAACCAAAACCACAACCGCGACCACAACCACAACCATAACCACAACCACAGCAACAACCACAACCCCATCCATAGCCACAGCCACAAGCACAAACACAACCATAATCAAAACCACAATCACGACCACAACTACAACCACAACCACAACTACAACCACAACTGCAACTACAACTACAACTACAACTACAACTACAACTACAACTACAACTACAACTACAACTACAACTACAACTACAACTACAACTACAACTACAAAATACAACCACGACTACAATTACAACCATAATCACAACCATAACTACTACCACAACCACAATCACCAACACAATCATGAGCACGACCACGACATAGATAATGGGCCGTATTCATAAAGAAAAGGATATGCTTATACTTGCAAAATATGAAGGAAATCCTTCTACTTGTATTCATAAAAAATTCAAGCAAAACCTTTTACTTGTCGAGCAAAAGCATAACCTTATAATCGCATAAAAGTAAATGGTTATACATAAACGAGACCCTTTACTTCAAATAAAGAGCATATGCTTCAAGAAGGCTGAGTCTGGTCAGTAGCAGACTACAGTTAGAAGTGAAAGGTTGTTTTGTCCAAATCTCAGCACGATGACAGAGTTTGTGGATGTGAGGCATGTTAAACATTACATGCCCCGTTTACCTACACCTGATCGTGATTTTAAGATGTTATTCCGTTTTGAAGAACAAAATGTACAGTGGCTTGCGGACAGATTTTTAGGCACCAATGAAGAAACTCGGGGAGGCGCCTTGTCATCTGTCCATAGAATGAAGATATGTTTGCGTTATCTCAGTGATCCTGGCTATCAAAAAGGTATCGGTCAAGAACTTGGTGTTCGCCAAGCTACGGTATCACGGACTGTGAATGCAGTAGTTGATAGCATAATTGCTCATGCGAATGAATGGATAAAGTTTCCAACTACCAACAGCGAATTAGTAGAGGCAAAACAGCTATTGGTGTCATCGATTGTACTCACATAGGGATACCGAAACCAAAACTCCATGGAGATAAGTACTTTCTCACCTTTCTCACCATACACCAGGTAGGGCGATGCCCTGTCAGCGATGGTGCCTCACGAAGTCCCTCCACAAGTCCCTATCAGCATACAGCTGCACACTCTCCACCTCTTCCATAGTTCTTCCTCTTGACTCTATGGCTTGTCTGATACCGTCTCTCCATCGAAAAGGTCGGTCTACCCTGAATGTTCAAGCCACTTGTGATGCCAAAGAAATGTTCACTAGTGTTGATGTTAGTTGGCCTGGATCCGTGCACGACTCGAGGATATGGAGAAATTCACAAGTGTGTTTACAATAAGAACTAAACGTAATGTTGTGCTACTTGGTGATGACGGGTATGGGATAGAGCCATGTCTCATGACTCCATTTCGGAATCCTACATCTCCTGCTGAGGTAAAATATAACAAGCTTTTCAAAAAAGAAAGAGTAATAATTGAGCGATGCTTTGGCCAACTCAAACGCAATAGTAAACTCGTGTACGGGAAACGGGGACATCACATCAGAAATCTTACAAGTTATGACACGTTCAAACATGTTACTATGTAACCCGGCGCTCCCGAAACACGAGTCATTCTTTTACTTCTGCTTGGAGGATATCCTCCCAAGTATAAGGTAATCATTATGAATATGGAAAGAAGGATATGCTTATACTTCTACCTTTTGCTTGAGAGCATTACCTTATACTTCTACCTTATGCTTGCAAGGATATCCTTCATTTTTATGAATACGGCTCAATGATGTAAAGGACTAGAAAACTGACCATTACGTTAATGCACATCATTTCTTAAGCACTATCGATTGATTCAGTTGTGATACTGACAAACAAACGTGCTGCAAGCTGTGATGATATTTACACTCATGTATTCAATGAAAACAAAAAAATACAACAATTAATTCTATAAGACTTGTAATCTAATAACCGCTACCATAATTTAGTACGATAATAAAGACTCCTTCATTATAGGTACCACTTATTAAATCTATCATTCTGCTCAATATTATAACAAAGGGATTACTGTCAACTTTTGATTTACCATCATCATCATATCGGTTCATACTGTCTTTAGAATTTGGAAATCTCTAATATTCAAGATGGAAATCAGTTTCTTGAATAGATATATGATAACAATAAGATATAATTCAACTATCTGGAATTTCTTAAATTTCGGATGATTTTTTCCGGGTATTCAAGATTACCTATAGAAAGAACCATTTGTACTTATAAACAGTACAGTCAATAGTATACGTCACCATCGTATTTCCTTGTCAGCTTTTTTTTTTTTGTGTAATTGTTTGTGTAATGAGATTGATAATACTTTTAAAAGCATATGTGCTCATACCCAATTATCAATGATTGTCATCACTTCTCTTCATACATCATCCTTAGTACGGAAGTGATTTTAAGAAAAATAATATATCGGGTAGTATTTCCATTAACTTGACGTTATGGATCACTGTCTTATATCCTGGTTTTTGCGAATTCGTATCACACTTTTTACCGTCATTTTGTCTGCTCCTTCTGCAGGTTTTGGGACCCTGCTCTCGTCCCTCGTCATGCGAACACGGCGCCGAGTGCCATGTGTCTGGTGGTGATGTTATCTGTTCCTGTGGTGACACGGGCTACGTGGGCAAACGCTGTCACTTCTGTGAGTAAATGAGGAAGAACGGATGCCGAGGATGACGGTTTATTACTATATTGTTGAGTTACTCATTTATCCATTTTACGGGGGATGCTGGTGAGGAGGGAAAGGATGATGATGAAGGGTGAGATGCTAGAGGGAAGGAGGATAGGAGGAGGAGGTAAGATGGAGAAAGAAAGAAGAAAGAGGTTCTTTACCTTTTTCTTCTTCAAAGGTTGGCAAAAGGAGGTTAAAAGGAAGAGTTAAGAGGGATAAAGGAGGGAAAAGTAAAGAAATAAATGCATAAACAAATAAACAAATGAAATTAAAAATAAGGGGAAGAATTAAACCTAAATGGCCATATGAATGATACACCCTAAATGATAATTTACGTTTAGACATTTCTCTTAAGATAAGAAGATATGGAACTATTTTATATAATGAAGTTCAGGTAATGAATGATCATTACTTGTAAACTCTAATACCGTGATGCATTGCGTAGATTTTATTGAAACAAATAAAAAAACTCAATATCCCATTCACACGCAGTTAAAAGTGAGAAACCAATGGTAGGACAAAACCCTGTCATTTGCGGCAAACCGTTGTTTTGTTTAGGTCGGCGTTGGGTCTCTTCCCCACCTAGCCAGGGCTGTCGGTAACCAGTGCGACATAGCCCGCAGCGGGTCCCAGGACTCGAACTCACCTGTTCATGAGTTACCACGCTGTCCTACTGGAGCAAATACCAGAATTTTTTATTTAGAAGAGTGCCAGGCCTCAGTGTAGATGGGATTGTGATACAGTGAGACATCGTTCATTGTGGGATCAGCACTTTAGTGAGATAGAAAATAATTAGTGACATTTGTCACAAGATATATTCATTGCACTGCAGATTTGAAATGTTTGAGTGGGGTAGAAGACGGAGGAGAAATAGAAGATGAGAACAAAAAAGAGTAATAAGAGAAATGGAATAGAAAGAAGAACAAAAACAACAACAACAACAATAACAACAACAACCTCAAAACCACCAACAACAATATCATCAATATCAACAATATCATCATCAACAACATCAACAACAACAACAGAAAAATGTATCTCGGTCAGCGAAAAATCAGTAAACATATTAATCACTCTTAACAAGCCCCAGCATCTCAGTCTTGCTGCCTATTAACCACCCCCCTTTTACTGACACATGTCCACTCTGCTATCCTGCCCCACACATAGTCATGCACATACTTACAGACTGTTCAGCACCGGCAGCACACAAACATAACTACAACAAATAACTACAACTTCGGTGTCTCACTGACACCGTGGACTAAGAAACAACAACAGCAGTAGCAACAACAACAACAACAACAACAAGAGCTCCATTGTATCTTTCTCTCTCTCCGTTAGCCATTCACAAGCGATCCTGCGAGGAGTACAGGAACATCGGCTACACGACATCGGGCGTTTACAGGATCGACCTGGACGGCAACGGGCCCTTCCCTCCGGCCTGGGTCTTCTGCGAGTTCGGTGAAGAAGAGACGACCACAGTTGTTGAACACAACCTCGATGTAGAATATGTGAGTCTCCCGAGCTTGACACATAGTATACAGGAACTACACAAATATATATTTCCTTGTTAAGTATCTAATATATTTATCAATAGTTTAGTTCTGTTAGGAACTTGATTTTTAAACAAAATCTAACTAAAGTAAAACCATATATATATATATATATATATATATATGTGTGTTTTGTTAAAAACAACTGCGCATTCGGCGCTACAAAGCTTCTTAAGTAGACTTTCAAGTCTTCTGAACGTGGATTTCTGGTTTTCACAGGACAGACGGAATAATAGATTTCCAGTAGACATTAGGAACTTTAGTTGAGAAAGAGTGTACAGACGTTTCGCTAAACGCAGTTAGCATTTTCAATGTAATAGAGACATAGAGTACAGGACATAATAAGCATAGAAAGAAAGCTCTGGGAGAGGTCACAACGTAAGACACGGGGAGAAGTCACGACGTAAGACACGAGGAGAAGTCACAAACATGTGTGAGATGACGGGGAGATTTTGTTACTGTGGGGTAAATGTCCGTTGAGGGCCAAGTGTCCTCTGTTCCCATTAAGACAGAGACCAGGGTTGGTGGGCTTAACATAAACGGAAGTGGAGAAGTTGTCACCCTTTTGTTGAAGCAATACATCAAGGAATGGAAGAGAGCCATTAACGTCTTCTTCAGTTGTGAATTTTAATCCTGATGTTTCTTCAAGTAGGTTACGGAGTGACTCTCTTGATGTATTGCTTCAACAAGAGGGTGACAACTTCTCCACTTCCGTTTATGTTAAGCCCACCAACCCTGGTCTCTGTCTTAATGGGAACAGTGAGTGCCCCCAACGTTACAAAGATAGCACCATTAGTGCCTTCTTTAGGAGGGCACTCACCCACTGCTCACGCTGGACCTCCACTCAAGCAGAAATAAACAGGGCCACTCAAGTTCTAGTAAATAATGGACATTCTAATCAAGACTGCCAGCGTGTCTTAAAAAGTGTCATCAACAAATGGTACCATGGGCCTCCCACCCCAGTAGCAGCCGAAGGTGAGATTTTTACCTTGTTCTACCGTGCTCAAATGTCCACAGCTTACAAGGAAGATGCGAAGGTTCTGAATAGAATTATTCATCGAAACATACGACCCAAAAGCGAGAATGACAAGGTTCGTCTCTCTATTTATTACCGCAACCAAAAAACAGCTACACTTTTAATTAGAAACAACACTTCTCCTCGCCCCGAAGGTCCCGCTTGCACCAACGTAGTGTACAAATTTTCCTGCCCCCTAGAGGACTGTACGCCTCTCGATTGCTACGTTGGCCAAACGAGAACGACATTGTCGAGAAGAATGTCTTCCCACTTGTCTAGTGGAGGCCCCAAACTACACCTACTAGAGAAACACAACACACAAATCACAAGAAAACTTCTAGAAGACAACACCGTCATTCTCGCTAAGGAATCAGAAAAGTCTAGACTTTTCTTCCTGGAAACACTTATTATACGAGACATACAACCAACTATTAACAAACAAGTGGAAGCCCCTACATTACTCCCCAGCATGAAGCCCCTCCCTAGGACTAGTAGCACTCTCAACCACAACAACACACCTTCCATTCACACCGACACCCAAGTCACTCTCCGACGTTCCGCCAGAC